>NW_027280912.1:12500-297852 GCF_046629955.1 Centroberyx affinis | reverse complement strand
GCGGGCCTGGAGAGGAATGGAAGGGGAGTTGGGTTTAACCGCCGCACCTCAGCTGGAAGGGAGCGGACGCACCCCGCTACTGCACTTTATCATCCTCCGGGACGAGAACCAGGCGGGAACCAGAACCCGCCGCATTCCTCCCTGCGTCTCAGATAACGAGTCGACCCGTTTTTTTATGAGCTGCCTAAATTGCGTTTCTGACGCATTCCGCTCCCGAGAGAAACGGCGTTCGTATCGTGGGTAATCCATCTTGATTATTCCGCAGAGCTAGTTTATCAGCGAGCCTTATCGGTTTTATTGTAAATCATTCGGACGCGGGCTTTCCTGTTTGGGTTCGGATTGGAACGGATGGCTGAGGAGGCAGCGGAGGGAAATGATGTCACGGGTCACGACTCAGTGGTCAAATGACGTTAACGTAGACATGTAAAGTAATAATTTACAACCTTTATCTACACAGGGAACTTTGAGTGAGCACACATGCTGTTTTCCATCGCCACTGATTCACATTCACAGTTATACACACTGACACCTGGGAGCTGCCCAGTACAACCTCAGTCAATTGGGGGTTAAGTGTCTTGTTCAGTGCAACCTCTAGGCTACCACCACCCAGGTAATAAAAAGTAGTAGTAGCAATACTAATAAAGCAGTCGGTAATAATAATAAAACAGCAACATGTCTCTACATTATCATTTTAATGGAGATCTAAATGCATGGGTTGAAATATTTATAGCCAACTTCTATGTTCATTTGAGACCTGTAAAGCTGATGTGCTGCAAGTGCCGTCAATTCATAACAACAGCACAGCTCTAAGTATCCTGCAACACGCATGTATCTTCACACACAACACACATGTATGCACACACACACACACACAGAACACATACACACACACACACACACATATTAGATACCGGCTAGGGATGCCGTGGAAAAAAAAAAGTAGGTCGTTTTATTAATGTGTCTTGTGTGAGATGGGATTTCTGCCTCCAAAGCAACCATTTATCTTGTGGGCCGACACGTTAACACGCTAACGTGTGGGCCGCATCCTTCACGGGAGAGGAAACGCACTGGGACTCGGAAGGAAGAGAAGAAAGGAGCAGGAGGGGGAATACGATAGGATAAGAAAGAGGGGCGTTTGTGAAGGTAAAAAGAGGACGAGAACGGAGAAGAGAAAGGGAAGAGGAGGAGGAGGAGGGGGTGAATGTGGATTATGATGATTTTACACGCAAACCGGCTTGTAAAAAATAAAATCCATTCGTGTCCCAACACCCTTCACCAGCAATGTATTGGAACCAAAGAAAGGAAAGAAGTAAACAGAGGGGAAATATGATAGGAAGAAAGGAGAAAATTTGAATTTAACTCAGTTTACACATATTTTCAATTGCATAATATATAGAGTTTACCACTATTTTAGGCCGATAAATCTTTCTGATGCAAAGTCACAGTATACATCATAGTACATATTATCACACTGATGTAAGTTATATGAAGATAGGGTCTTTTGAGAGAAAAAAAATGCTTTTCTCAAAATATAATTGATTTTTGTTTACATGGCGGTTGTTTGCCTGACCAGACTTCATCACCGGAGACAAGTGAACCTGGATTACAGTAATTTTACGAGGAAATCGGCCTCGCCATTCCACATGCGTGCATAAAGCAACACACTAGAATCAAAGAAATGAACGAAATGAACAAAGGGAATATAGGAGGAGAGGAGAAAATTCGAGCCTGTAAAATTCCACGGGGTAAACAGAGGACACGAGAAAGAGAAAGGAGGGGGAGAGAGAGAGAGAGAGAGAGAGAGAGGAGAAGCTGAATCACAATGACTTCACGAGCCGGCCGGCCTTGCCTTGTGCGCTGTAGGTGTGCGGCCGCCGCCTCGGCCCGCCGCCTCCCGCGAGGAGGGAGGCATGCATAATACTGCGGGCCAGAGGTGAGACTTCCACAGCTCCGCGCGATACATATTCAATAAGTACAGGGCCCCGGCTGCACTGCTGCAAGAGCTTAATTAAAAAGTAACAGTTCCAATACACTGGAGCCCGGCTGACCCACATCCCCCTACTGTCTCAGCATGCCTGTTAACGCTCTGTGTGTGTGTGTGTGTGTGTGTGTAGTGGGGCGGTGGTGGTACTTGAAAAGGAAATTGAGAAACAGTATAAGTCAAAATGAGGATACACACTTGGCGCATTTGAGCAGCTGTGAGCATTTGGGTGAGAGAGAATGTGTGCCTGATGTGTCTGCATGTGTGTGTGTGTGTGTGCGTGTGTGTGTGTGTGTGTGTGCGTGTGTGTGTGTGTAAATGTAAGTGTAGGACTTCTGATACATGAATAATTCACAATAACCCTAGGCAGTGGTATAGAGCGTACTTCTGCTCCGTGCGCACGCCTCATGCACGTGCGTGTGTGTGTGTATGTGTGTGTGTGTGTGTGTGTGTGTATGTATGGGGAGCATTTGAGGGGGTTTGAGTGCTGCAACAGCATATGCTGTGGACCTAATCCACTATGACAAACCTCTGACATCACATGAACAACAGGCATGCCGAGCAAATCTACTCATTCATAATAAACGAGAGAGAGAGAGAGAGAGAGAGAGAGAGAGAGGGAGAGAGAGAGAGAGTCTCCAGGGAGAAAGAAAGAGAATGACTAAAAAAAGAAATAAATCAACCAGGCATCTCCATTCATGGCAGTCAACCTTCAAGTCTGTTATTATGTTGCATTTCTGTCCAATAGCATGTCATGTTCCATGTGACCTCAACCAGCCAATTGTAAGAGAGAGAGAACAAAAATCTTTATATATATATAAAAAAAAAAAACTCTGAGGTTATAAATAGAAAATCAATGTGAGTGTTGGAGACAACCTGCTTTTAGCCGAACAAAACTACCATCATTGACTTTGTCATTCAGACAAGAATGAGGATGTGATTGGACGGTTTGTCGATGTACTTCCTGTACCTGAACACTGTAATCATGCAGGAAGAACCATAACTAACTCTTTAGAAGTAAAGTGCAAACCACTTAAAGGCTTGATGTATAACTTCCGTCTAGAAAAAGAAGCTTTTGAAACAACAAGGAAATAAATAAATTTCTTGAAATGAAAGAGCTTTGCTGCAGTGCTGAAATCTCTCTTCTTTTTTTCCCCCCGTGGTCTTTTGGGGTTCTTCTGCTTAACCGGTCGGCTCCCTAAAGAGACTCAGCCCTCTGACAAGGATGATGAGCCCCGGCTTCATGTTTTATTATGAGGCCGCTGCAGCCTGGACTGAGTGGGGCGTTGAAATCCCATGGGTGGGTGGGGTTGGAGGGGTGGCGGTAGAGTGGAGGGCCTGAGCCCCAGAGAGCTTTTTACTCACAGTCTGACATACTGCTGCTGGATCATCCATTATTAAACACACACACACACACACACACACACACACACTCTCACAGAGGCACGCATACACACACACTCAGAGAGGTGCACACATAACTGCATGATATAACACATACACATGCACACAGTGTCACACACAAACATGCACACACACACACACATACACACCCCCCGCACGTGTGCACACAGAACAACATGGTGTCTTGCCATGTGCACACATACACACACACACTAACACATACACAACCACATGGTGTTACACAAACACATGCATGTACGCACATACCAGGGTTACCATTGTGGCCCTGGTGTAAAATTCCATGATTTTTCCATGACTTTCCATGACTAAGTCGGAGAACGTCCATGACCTAAAAAATGTCAATCCTTCCTGGTTTGTTAATGTTGTTTTTCTAAAGAGGACAGTCTGGTTTCCACTACAGTTGGGCTGAAAACCATCACATGATGCAATAAATGTGTGAAACAAGTTGTGTGTGACTTTCTAGGGGGATTTATCAAATTCCCTGACTTTCACTGTCTGGGAAATACCTCTCAAAATTCCATGATATTCCAGGAATTCCATGACCGGTGGGAACCCTCACATACAAACACACACACCCAACCACACACACACATTATCCAATTTAAACATCATGCACATTCGACCAACAACACACAAACCACCCTGTTTTTTCTACAGAGGACCTGTCTGAAGTCCATCAAGTTATCAATATTTCAACAAACTCGCCATTGCTCACCATTCGTTCTGACCGGGAAGCTCGTGGACCCACTGCACCGGGTTCTCCCCCACAAAGCCCATGTCGTCGTGGGAACTGGAGGACGATTGGTCGGAGAGGTGGGCGGGAAGTAGGGGCGGCCTATCGTCTTCGATCATCACGATGTCGTCCTGGGGCATGTTCACAGTTGGAGAGAGCTGGTAGTTACCTGTGGGGGGGAGAGGGGAAGGAGATGAGTTAAGTCAAACTTCATTTGTATAGCACATTTCATACATAAGTAGTGCTTCTACGTCATTTTCCAATCAGTAAGCAAATCAGTAACAAATTGGTCACTGTGTTTTGACCTGTAATTGTAGCCCTTGGGCCAATTGTGTAATTTTGAAAATACTAGAGCGCAGTGGTAAGATACATCATGTTGTCAAAATTTGATCAGTGATGTCTGAGATGTGTGTGTAACACATGGATGAACACACAAATGAACAATGTAGTGTTGTTTTGAAAATGCCAAAATACAATGGTGAAATGCATCATTCCCCCAGGTTTCGGTGAAATCCAATCAACACTGTCTGATCACACACACACACACACACACACACACACACACACACACACACCCATAACCACAGGGTTAGGAAGGTCAGGGAGAGGCAGATCAAATTAATCAATAATATAGCTAACATCAACCACTGTTTCCCACCACACTATTACATGAACTCTACACTGGTGTGTCTCAAAACACCAAGGAGGAGGCATTTTTCTTTTCTTTTTTTGAAATCATATAAATAATGATACCACCTAATGGTATAGGACACATTATACAGGACAAGACAAAGAAACGGACAGGACAAGACATTAAATTATGCAGGGCGAGACACAAAATGAGCCAACATCCACTACCCAGACTTCGGTCTCTCAGCACGCAGCCAAAGTTCTAGACCAGAGTCGTTTTATCCATTCTCCTTCGCTCTCCGCCAAGGACAAAGCGGGGATGTGAGGGAAAGAGAGAGCCGAGCGAAGGGAGAGCTCTCCCCTGATCTGTATTCCGTCCCGGCTGACCCTCCCCGCTGAGGACTCCTTTTGAAACGCTCCTTTGCTCCTCCTCGGGAGTCAAAGTCAATGGGGGAATCTGCCGCCGCGGCTGGCACTCAGCGCCAAGGACGGCAGAGAGGTTGTCCGACGGCATGGGAAGTGGCATTATAATACAGAAGTTGAGACAGAGTCGTGTGCGCGTTCGCAAATGGGCAAATGCATGATTTAAAGTGCGGATATATGCAGGCAGAGAACGTGAATCAAAGTCAAGACTGACAATCCCTAGGTGTGCTCGAAAAGTCAGCTGAGTCCAACCTACACACATGCTTACCATTAGGCGAAGGATTTCAGAAATCCTCGACTTCCTATGTGCTTTAGCGAGGGCGCTTTTCTCAGAACCATTTTGCAAATTTAGCAGCTTAGGAACAATTGTGTGTAATCACTAGCAGCCGACAACAATATTTACCCTGGCAGGCTCCCAGCTTGAATCTGAGAGGCATTTCATTTCGCCGGGGCCCGACGAATGATAAATGCATATTACGGGAGAGAATCGGAGCACCAATCAGTGCAGTGATGAGGCGCATTTTCTGGGTTATTTGTCATATAGGCGGCGGAGTCGTATCAGTGGCATGTGACAAAAGAGTGATTTATTTTACCTCGTGTGGATACATGTCGAAATAGAAGGCTTGAGATGTGATTTAAGCCTTTAGATGACAAGTGTGTCACATAGACTGGAAAACGGAGGATACTTTGAATTGAAAGGCATGGCACCTGTCTAATGGAAATAATTTCTCTCTATAAGAGCGAGGAAGCTGTTCATAGTATCCATCTGGACACCAGGAGCATGCAATGTCCCACATATCCAAAGATTATGAACCATAAGTCCACTAAGCCAAGTCTGAGTACAACATCTTTACAGTCAAAAGTAAGGCTGCTTCATAATACATAGACATTTTTTCATTTATTTATCCAGGGAAAGTTGACTGGGCATGCTTGCTCTTTTACCCAATTTCAAGCTCACTAACCCAAATATACCATAGTGTATCCTTAGAGAATAACCCACATACATGTACATACAATGTTATTGGTCCCTTCATTATTAAGAAAATATCTCCAGGAATTTAGTTTACTATGCAACCAGCCAATAATATATTTCAGCTATGCCAACTTTTTAAAAGATGCATCTTAATGAAGTAAAATGTTAATTTGGGATGATACTTACTACCTGAACCCCTCTCCATTTTTCCTATGCTGCCCCGTGTTTGGCTAACTTTCCCAAAAGCCTGCCTTTAAATGAAGTACTTAGGTGTCTGTTCATTGATCATCTTGGTAAGCTCATCCCTTTGTCTATAACCTCCTCATCTACAGTAGTTAAGACGGCTGCCAACTCTATACAGGTGAAATGAAGGCCATTCCTCACTCGGGCAGCTGGACGGAGAACCACAGGTAATTGAATCTCCCCTGTACTGTACATCAGCAGGGGTGGAGTAATGATGGTGAGGTCTGAGAAGAGCCATCGCAATCGGACCAGGCACTGATGCCTAGGTAGTATACTGAGATGGTTTGATCTTGTTTGTATAGTCAATATTTGTATAGGTTTGTATAGGTATCGATATTGTGTACGTGGAGACCAGGATCTACAGAATCCTCAAAAATAATCGTTCATTACAACCTTCGAATACACTGATGATTTTCCAAGATGTGGATAAAATAATCCATTATTACTCCAAAATAGCACTTTCCTTTTCCTCTACAGTATGCACTGTACTGTGTGTTGCGTACCCAAGTTCAGATCTGTCCTCGGAGTCCCTGCACTCCCCCTATAGAGTCGGTTCTGCAACTCAGTGAAACAGTTCTCCTTCCCAAAGTCGACACTTCCCTCGTCTGTCTTCGGTGCCTGGCATGCCGTCGGTTTTGCAAAGTGCCGCAGTGTCAATAACAAGTTGCTCGTGGATGTGTGTCCACAGGGGCTCGTCCTCACACCACCCCTCGCTTCCCCTCAGTTGTTAGGTGGAGTTACCTCTGGGTTGCATCACCGGCATTGAGGATTTCACTACACTAGCTGGAACAGACATGCTAATAGAGCGGGAAGTGCTGTGTCCTTCAAAATACCTCTGGAAGAGGGTTAGTGTGTGTGGCAAACACACGCGCGGATGAACTTTTATTTGCATACACAAACATGTAATATATGCGCACTTAAAGACAACATGTAACCTATAATCACCTTGTGTACACTCCCTCATCTCTGCGGCGCGCTTTTCCATGCAGGGAACACAGTTTTAATTAGAAACACGCCAAGCTTCCCTTCGCCAAGCTTTATGAAACATTTCCACTCAGGACCTCTTGACACAAGTGGCCGGCACTCCAGATGAAGAGTTGTTAACGACATTCTGCTTCCCTCTGCTAAGTGGCCAAAGGACACACACACACACACAGAGCGATAAATGGCCAGTGGACAGGTATAGCCGGGGCCACGCGGACGCTTTGAAAGGTGAAAATAATTAGAGAAACTGCAGCGCAGGCTTTTCTGTAGCCGCCGGCATAATTAGCATGATAGGGAAATCGCAGCCCGACCCCCCTCTTCCCCCGCACCCCTCCCCAGTACCTGTTGCAGCATACGGCAAGCCCACTCCGATAATTACAGCTCCGCGGTGACGACAATGGAGACAATAAACGGAGCAAGACCGAGGCCGACGAGAGCAGACTAGAAGGAAACGGCTAGTTAGAACGGTAATGTTCGCGTGTTAAATTGTCCTTTGATTTACTAAATTAGGCTGAGAAAGACAAATGGCAAAGGGCAGGGGTGATTCAGACTCAAACAGAGGGATATGGGCGGAAGAAGAAACGGCACCAAGTAGGAGAGAGGGGAGACGTTTCAGCACCGCGAGTGGTGTTTTTTCCTCAGTATAATGAGGTGTAGATGAGGCTGCTCACACGCTCATTTGCCACCATCGTCTTTTACCAGCTCCTCGCACGGTCGGAGCCGCCGGGGCGGGAAAGGAGCCGCACGTGACACTAGTGGAAGTGACGCCTCCCTTCCTGTGTCGAGATCTGCCGCCGTGGTTCTAGGTGCTGCAAATCACCCAGTGTGTGCGTGTGTGTGTAGTAGGTGTGCACGTATGTGAGCTAGAACCATTAGCTGGTGTCAAAGCTCAAGGGCGCAGGCAGTTGAAAGTCACGGCTGTTCATTATGGAGTGACGATACTCGACTCTAACAAGTGCTGATGAAATAATGAGGGAATATCTTCTCACCGGCTTGTTAGCGTTCTGCTTTCATGTGCGTGAGTTGTGTCCCCTTTTGTTTACATGTGAATTTTACTCAGGGAAGGTCATCTGAGATTATTGGCTGCCTGCATTTCAGTGTGAGGCACCATCCTACTTCACAATTATTCTGCTGCAAATGTTTTTTTATTGACATCTGCCCAGTATGGTATATAGTATCCAATCAAAGGATTCACACCGATGATAATCCAGTCCCAAACCCACTTCTCTAACCTTAGTCTTAACCTGTTATGATACTATACAATATATAGATACTGTACTGAAAATCGACACTACAGATCTGTACGGCTGAAATGACATGCAATGCAATAACCTAAGTGAACTGCAAATTAGCTGAAAATATAGCTACAAGCATCCAAACCTGAATACTGTGAATGCAATTATTGTTTTGACCAAACCCCAGAACCGCTATCTTGGCCAAAATCAAAACGCTGTAACTCAGCCTGTGACCTCCGCCGTCCAAAACACACTGGAGCCTTTTCATTCGCCCCGGCCCGGGAAACAAAGCATCAATAATGTCACGATGCTGTCACAAATGAATCAGCAGTCACACACATATCTTGGGGACATGTACACGCGGTCACATGGGAGTAAATATCCCTCCCGTTATGATTAATGGCTCACAGACGCCGGGTCTTACACAAAGGGGGTGTTTGTTATGCCAACTGTTAGATAGCTTCTGATTTACGCTTATGATCCATGGGCTAAGCAATTCTCCAAAGAACGTTCTGGCAACATAACTGTGCCACTGTGGCCTTTGTCATATTGTAATTAGAGATGCCCTGTCACTGATACCCATGAGTCATGCTGACACACCCGCCCACACACACACACACACACAGAACCAGACACACACTATCCCCCACCTCAGCTACCGCCGTTACAGTCCACCCCAGTAACAACAAATACAGGTTGTTGGGTGGGGTTGGCGATGTGTGTTGTCAAGGCTAAACATCTGTCCACCCTAACAACCGTGTGCATACTTCTGTGCAAGAATCTCACAGCTGAAACGTATTAAGATGAAACTGATTATCTGGTTATCAATTGTAATGTTACAAAAGAAACTCTCGTGGCAACTCCTGACTCTGTTTTCATGATGAAAAAAGCATGGAGAGCCTGCAAGAAATGAGGCAAAAACAACATTTGTTTTAGTTTATACACGCATTATCAACACATAAGTAGAATAAATCCAACGCATGCGGCACCACAACGCAACGCAACAGCCATCTGTAACAGATTCTCTCATTTGAAAGGAATGAACTTCCCACTGAGAGCAACAATCTATCCGTCTACACAGTTGAGGTTTGCTGCAGAGCCGCACACGCCCCTCTGGCCGGCCGCACTCGCTGTGTGGAAGCCATTCCGCGATATTAGAGCAGAGATGTTCCTCCCTCCCTCTGGCAGAGGGGGAAGACAGAGACAGATGAGCTCTCTGGCTGGAGAGGCCACCTGGCCGCATCCGTCCGCGCGGAGCCCAGCTCCACTCTCCTGGCTCTCTTCCTCCCTCCGTCCTCTCGCCCGGCGTCGAGCATTGAAACATTGAGCCGAGGGGTGAGAGGTCACGCTAATAGCCCCACTCCATCTTCTCTCTCGTACATTCTTTCCTCCATCTCTGTCCGTCACGCGCTCCCGCTCGCTTTCTTTCCCCTCTCTCTCCTCTGCTTCTGTCGTTGCCTTCTCCTCCCTCCCTCCCTCTCTGACACTTTGGCCTATTGATCCGACTGGAGGAGGGATCATTAGTTGATCCATGCTGCTATGGCTATCGGAGCCATACATGGATTGCAGCAGGTAATCACCTTAAGTACACACTAGCGGAAACCAAAGCCTTATGCTCACCAGGGGACACTAGTGCCATTTTCTAACAGCGGTCCGCCACGTTCCGCACGGGATTCCCCTCGTCAATGGCATTGATCGGAACATTTAGCTGATTGGCTCGACGACAGCATCTCATTTCCGCGCAGAAACGGAATATGTCTGGGCCAGGCTCGGATGTCTAGGATGTAAGTGGGGACACGGAACGCTGAGACCTACGCAGACATGTGGCGTTAATCACCGGTTCCCATGGACCCAGGAACCGAGCATTCAGCAGCCAGTCATAACTGTTTTTAGTCTGGGTCCTGGGCCGGGGAGTGTTGTCACGAAGGTCCCTATTGCCACATAGTGACAAAAACGCAAGGCAGTTGAACCGTGACCATTGTATTGCTTGGAAAACGTATTCGATGACAGCTTAAATGAAACACGTGTATGCAAAAATATCTTGACATTTGGGTAGTAATAACATACGGTGCATGGAAGCGATTAATCCAACCGAGATGGCATCAAAGCTGGCGAAGTTGATGTTCTACAGATCTCATGCACGTCTTCAAACCGCACTGACCATCCCTCTGGCATACATTACCATGATGCGGCTAAAAGGTTTTCATATCCGAGAGGTCAGCCCATTAACAGCGCTGCGAGGAGGCGCCTCCCTCCCCGTCCAAGCCTGTTATTTAGCCTTTAAATGCCATTCTCGGGGAGTGTCATTTCAAAACACCTCAACCTTTTCACGCAGACACCAGCTAACAGTTAGCTAACACCCAGGAGGAGCGCTAACAAGGTGCGCGCCGTACACCCACACCAAAGACACAGATACACACCGCATTGCTTGTTTGATTCGGGCGCAACTCGAGGCAAGAAGCAGCTATCAAAGAAGTCATCGACTTGTGCAACTACCCGAGCAGGGAAGAGAAGTTCAAACAAGCAAAGTTGGAAAATGAACTTATTATCAACTTGTTGTAAAGTTTACATACACTTTGGCATATGCGCTTTCAAATGACAGCTATATTCCAAGAGACGACATGAGCCAGTTTGCTGAGACAAAGCATGAAGGAGATAGTGTGTGTCAAACTGCTGTGTGGATATACATGCATGTGCTATACTTTACATGGGTACAAGGAGTAATGTAGTGGTGAACTATGACCTCCAGTCACTGTTCATCATAAGGCAAATAGACACTAAAAATCTATATTATTTCCATATAAGCCTTAATTGATTGATAAGTTGTACAGGCATAGAGGATAATTCCTATGTTGAAATGCAGTAAATCATACATATAGAGGTTTGTTTCTATACTGGAGTACGATAAAACTTCTCTTTTTCATCATTCTTACCTATTTTCATCTTTCTTTCTTTCCCATTTTACTAGACCAATTATGTGTTTTTTTGTGCTGTAAGTGGAGGACAATTTGCCTTGTGTATGAAACATGTTATATAACTACATTTTGCCTTTGCCTTTAAATATGCTTTCTTTTCCTTAAAAGACATCATCCTCATATAACTTATAGCAGTTTGATGCTACTGATGTATACTGTGAATTTAGATCATAAAGATTCATGTCGGCCTAAAAAGATGGATAAATAAAAAAGGTATGTACACTGAGTTTATGTGGGTTTCCCCTCCATTACATCCATGGGCATAAACTCGTACAGATGGTGTAACTATGTCGTAATAAAAGACAAATTCTGACAGTCAGCTCTGGATTAGCTCTACCTGCATCATAGCTCCTTTTTTATTCTACTGCAACAACACACTGCAACAACTGCCATTTCTGCAGCTATATGTCTATAAGTGAATATGCACGATAAAGAAAAGGGTTTATAGTGCTTCAGATTACAATAAAACATTTAATATCAGAACAAAATGTCCTTGTCATCATGAAAGAAAAAGCTTTAAACTTTTGCAACTACACTTCTCTCTGTCAATCATAATGAATAAGTACAATATGGCACGGGAAAAGTTCCATGGCAACAGTGCAATCCCATTTGCCTCCCTGTCATTTTCTCACTGAGGCATGTTAATAGCACTCTGTGGAAGTCTGGACACCGTGTTAAGGAAGGTCACTCTGCCTCATTTCCTGTCCTGATGACTGGGCATAAAGAGAGGATGAGTCTGCAGGCTGCGAAATTACAGTAATAGGTGAGGGGAAAACGGGGTCAAGTCCTAGGAAGATGGCCCCTCTTAGAGACCATTAGGCGAGACTACGGTGTCTGGGGACACACAGAGGTTGGTGTGGTCTTGTGTGTGTGTGTGTGTGTGTGTGTGTGTGTGCGTTCTTCTACTTCAGTCCTCATAACGATCACATGTCCTCACAACGATAGAGAGATGAGGAAAATCCTCCAAAGTGAGGACATTCATTCATTGTCATTCCTCTCTTCTTCTAAGTGGCTAGGTTAGGACTAGGACTTGGTTTGGGTTAAGGTCAGAATTAGGATTAAGTTTAGGTTAGGGTTAATGTTCCGGTTAGTTTAGGGTTAGGATTTGGTTGTAGGGTTAAAGCACAATTCCAGTATGTTTTTGCTGATTTTTTACATTTTCCATGTCTTTAATGTTAATTGTGGCAGTATTTACATGTGTGTGCCACAATTAAAGATATTTTAAATCATTTTTGCCATACCTCTTGGGTTCATTCACTCCCATTCAATTCCAAACAGCATAGAAAACAACTTCTAATTTGGTCAGTAAAGGTAATCCATGTTACCTTACCTTTATATATTAATATTAATGTGCACATTCGGGAATCCAATCCAGGGTTCAGGTTGAGGTTAGGACTTAGGGAATGAATGTCCTCACTAGTAATGCACATGTATGTCTGTAGGCCTGTGTGCTTGTTTATATGCGTGTGTGTGTCTATGTTTGTGTGTGTGTGTGTGTCTGCAGTTATTTTCACTGTCACCTGCACTGCACAAATCACATCCTGTGAACTCCAGCTTTCCTTAGCGCTGGCCCACTATGACTCTGCCTTCCTGCCTTCCTGCCTTGCTGCCTTGCTGCCTCTCACCTCCGGCCTCCCCTCCCACTCCTCCCACACCTCTTCCCCGGTCTTGGGTAAAAAGTTTGACTCAGGCACCCGGCCAAACAGCCGCGCGCGCAGACAGCGCCGGTCCGCGGGCCTTAATTTTCGCCCCCAGCGTGACGACCCCGCGCCCACCGGCACTTTTCAATTAGACGGAGCGGAAGCCGGACTCTGGGCTGCCGCGCTAATGACCTTCGCGTCCAAAAAAAAAAAAAAAAAAAAAAAAAAACCCGGGCCGCCACCAAGTTCGCTCGCTTCCATCTTTCCTTCCCCCTCGCCTCACCTTTTTCTTCCTCTCTTTTTTTTTTTTCTCTCTCTCTCAGCGAGACAGCGGCTCTGCCAATTCGCCACCCCTCTCACCCTCAAGGGCAAAAGGTAGGATGGGGATGAGGGAGGGAAGGGAAGCAGAGAAAGAAAAGAAAAAGAGAAAAAAAAACAAAAAAACGTCAGGAACTCATTTCATTTTGAGCTGGTAGGCAGGCAGGGAGCTCTGTATCTCTGCCACCTGCTAGCAGCCGATTCAGCCGTCGGCCATGCCGCTCTAAGTAGGACGGTGAGGGGATGTGCGGAGGTAAAGCTGACACTGTCACAGTATCGCACGCTTTACTGAAGCAGACAGGGGATGGAATTACCTCTGACTATTGATGGGCTGAACGAGAGTGCGCACACACACACACACACACACACACACACACACACACGGCTGGTTCTGAATGACAGCCTCCCAACGCTACAGGGAAGATCAATGCATAGGGGCCTGACAATCAATGTGATGGCACTATACCTCCAGGTTAATAGCAGCCGTCTCCAGTGTCGTTTTGCGCTTCGCCTTGCCGTTGCCATGGTGATTAATTCCTACGATTTAAACAACTGCAGCCATCCCCCCCCCCACCCGGGAACCGATGCCCGTTCCTATTGTTTCAGAAGGAAGAGGAAGCCTGGTACCTGGGTGCTTTGACTGCTGGGAGTGGATGGGAGCGTCTGATTTCTGATCAATACCTGGGTTCAGCGAGATAAGGCATCTGCAGCTACAGATATCCATTTGCTATTTTTATCAGAAAATAGAGGAAAACATGGCAATAACAATCACAGGTTTGCAGAAATGTGGACTTTACGATTTCACTCTATTGACTTGCTGCCATCTGCAATAACTCATAATCAAAGTCGAGTCTTAATTCTCCAGCAGCAAAACCATTCTGTTCCATTTACCTCTGTGTCTAGGCCCATTTATAGCAGCACGGGCTGTATAATGGATACACGGCAAGCAGAGGAGAAGGCCTGATTTGGTTAGGGAGTTCCTCTGTTGTCTTTTAAGAGGTAAAATGCCTCAGAGCTTTGTCGGTAATCGCTCTATTTGCTCCGAGGAAGAATGTATGGTTTACATCAGTGGGAATTGCGTACAACTCGATGTAGAGTGTGTGCGTGAGTGTGCCTGTGGGTGTGTGTATGTGTCTGTGCTGTATGTGCGCCCCGGCATATCCTCAACTCCATATGTCTGGCCTTCATGATTCAGTAATTTACCAGGTGTAGATACACTCCACATCTAGCTGTCAGTCAGGCCCCGGCGGCTGTGTGTTTCCTGACCTTGCCGGGCCCATCACAGCATCTGTCCTCTAACCACGACTGTCACATCTCACCGGCCGGGCAATACGTCTGAGCCCGGTCTAAAATAACATATAGAAGAAGATAGACGGTGGAAACACCCGCTGTCTGTCTGTAGCCTGAAGAAATTTGCTGTCCGCGCTGTCAAAAATACGATATTCCATGCCACACTGCCGAGGGAAGGTAGAGTACGAGACAATTTGCTCAAAGGTGTTATTATTTGATATCGTCTCTATGACACCTTATTGAAATTGTTGTATTTTCGTCCCTTTAGGGTTAAAAAAAAAAAAAAAACGCTTTTTCAAGACAGACCTGGTCAACTAAATTGCATCGGGACTAATATAAACATTGCAGATGAACAACATAAAAATGTCCAAAAGCTCAAATACAATGAAAATCACATAGGAGGTAGGCACAAAGTCAGAAAGTACTACATGAGGCATAAGGCAGTAATCCAATAGCAGACCAACAGGCTCAGGTGTCAAGCCTAAATTGCCCTTGGCTACACAAAGTATAGACACCTCACTATTGAACCTACCACAAGATCCTTCATGATCATTTTCAACTTCCAGGAGACACCTGATCTTTCCATTTCCATTTCCATTCCATAAATCGTTTTACTGAGTCTTTTTTCAAGCAAGCACTTTTGCCTAATTAAGTAGGTAGGTTTTATATGTTGACATTTGAATTCAGCACAGGTAATCCTCATGTTGGGTAAACACGCATGAGTAAGATAATATGTCAGAATGTCTGCAATACTGATAGCACCGTCGCTCTGCTATTTGCTTTCAAAGTAAATTTTGTGGTTATCTGACAAATTGAGGTAAACTGTGGAGCAGGAGGGCTTCGTTCTGCCGTGTCAATCACCTGCAGGCTCATTGCCACTGGCTGGGTGAGCAGTGGAGGGAGGGGAGAGGGGGGCTAAGCGCATTTGTCTTCATGTTTTCCTTCAAACTTAGCTACCATGGCTTTAAGTTCGCACCTTAGGGATGCACAGCAAAGCGTATCTTGTGCATCCACCACTGGACTCTCTAGACTCCAGTCATTTACACCCAAAACGGAGGTTCAGAACAGCAGTACGTGCAAAAAGAGAAGGCTCACCAAGCTTTGTTAGTGGTATTTTCTCTTTTTCACTTCTCAGGTGCTGCATTTTGCCTCAGTGAGGCAGTATTGTGTTGCTGCTCCACTGAATACGGACCAAAATAGTCTGACTGTATCCGGTATTTAAATAACATCAGAGTTCTGGCAGTTTATAAAAAAAAATGAAGACCTGTCACAGAATATTTAAGAACATAATGCGGTGTCGGTGACAGGCACGGGTTAATGAGGGCACAGCTAACGAGAGTCAGCCCGAAGACAGAAAAGAAAAGTAACTGACACTCTCTTCCTGCGAGACGAGCCGAGTCAAACATCTAAGACGCTGCCGAGCTCCGGCTGTGATAACTCGCTGCTTTACCGAGCCCCCCGCCCCTCCTTTACCCTAACTTTTCCACTTTGCTCATTTGACTCCCACTCCGCGGGAAGAGACGGGCGCCGGTGCCCTTGAAGTTTTTCGTCGGCTAGAAACTTTTTTCCCGTCAGTGCCCCCGCAGTTGCAGTTTGTGATCTCAAAAGTCTACGTCGGAGAAGCCTATGGAATAAATAAGGCAGACCGAGAGACAACCCCGGCCCGACTCTGGAGCGTGTTTAGGTTGGGGAGGGATGGGAGAGAAGGAGGGATGACACAGGAAGAGAGAGAGAGAGAGAGAGAGAGAGAGTGAGTGAGGGGCAAGCCCTATTGATCTGGAGGCTTAATTAACCATCAGCTGCCTCTGACACAGCCTCTGATCTTGTATGATCAGTGGCAGAGTGGCACCGCTCCGGGGGGGGAGATGGGCGAGGGAGAAATGGGAGAACGGGTGGAGGAAGAAGAGAAAGGGAGAAAGCGCAGATCATCGACGGATTGCAAATTCACTCCACCAGAGCGGATGGAGGGCGGAAGGGCGAGGGGGCGGGAGGTGAAAGAGGAGAAAGAGTCGGAGAACAGGAGAGAGGAGGAGATGGCTGGTGTGACACTCCATCAGAATGGAGAAAAACAGCGAAAGGGAGAGAGTAAAGAGAGGCAGGAAAGGAATGAAAAAGAGAGTCGGGGAAAGAAGGGAGGAGTGGGGATGATGAAACAAGAGTGGTGGAACAGTAAAGCAAAGCGAAAGGAAAATGACAGAGAGGGGAGGCGTGCGAAGAAGAGGCGGAGGAGGGAGGAAGGAGAGGAAAGGGCATCGAAGGGGGAGAGGTCCAATACATGGGATGGGAACATAAGAGGATAAAACGACTGAATCAAAAGTCTGAAAGTGTGTGTTAGAAAAGAGGGTGTGAATGTAGAAGTTCCTGTGTTGCATCATCCTCCCCAACACTGCCCTACACTGACAGTCACCCTCAGCTTGTGTGTGTGTGTGTGTGTGTGTGTGTGTGTGTATGCATGCATGACCGGTCGATGTTGAGATGACAGCAGCGACCGGTCGAGGATTGAATTTCCGATTCCAATACACCTGCAGAGCCGAGATCTGAGCCTGCTGGTGTCGACTGGGTGGAATGGGAATTGACCCGGGTGGAGACGTTCGGGAGCAGAGTGAAGGCTGGGAGGATTGGGAATGACATTAACCCCCCCCAGCCCCCCCACCCCCAATCCCATACCCCAGGCAGTTGATAGTGAAAGGCGGAGTACCTTTGGGATGCGGTTTTGGTTGGAGGAGGGGGTTAAGCTAAGGCGATAGAAGAAGAAGGGGATCGGGGCTGGGGTCTGGGGTCTGGGGTTTGGGGGTGGGGGTGTGGGCCTTGGGTCAACTGATCAAGTCACCCGTGCATCCCATTGCCGGAGTTAGAGGGAGGGGCGGGTGTGGGTGTCAAAGCTGTTTAGGGCAAGTCGGGTTAGGGAAGACAGCAGTTGATGGGGGAAAAATAAGACCGTGAGGTTAGCAGGTCAACCACATTTCCCATCAAGGTGAATGGGGGGGGCTGCACTGCAAAAAAATATCCATTTTAACAAGTCATTTTGTCCTACAACCTTGTTTTTTTCCACTTGTTTCCAATGCAAAGCAGCTTCTTTCAAGAATCTTGTTCAATTCAATTAATAATATCTTGATGCTATTACTGTATTTCAAGATATTTGTTCTCAAATTCTTATAACAGATGAAATTACATTGGAAAAAAGTTATCTCATCCCACTGGCAGATTTTTTCCACTTTTTTAATGAAAACATCATTTTAAGATGCAATACTACACTAAATGAGTTGTTAAGATGGACATGTTTTGCAGTGTGTGATTCAGATTGAGGTTGAAAGAAACAGCAAGGTGCTGAAAGAGAGAACCGGGCAGACTTAATTCACCTATGCGTCCGATCATGTTGGCCCGCGGCGTGGGGAAGTCGTCCAGGCCCTCGATGGCTCCGTACAGGGAGTGGGAGATCCGCCGCTCACGGTCGTCCAGCGGAGAGGCCACGGGGTGCTCCAGCACCGGAGGGCTGCCAGGGGCCTCCTGGAGAGACCGGGAGAGAGGAGGTTAGCCGAGATGTTCACAAATTCTGCCAAAGTTTCACTTGTTTCAGGATTTTCTTAGAAACAAGGCAGAATAAGGGACAACGCTCTAGTAATATCAAGAAAATTAGTTATGATTGAAAGAAATTCTGAAAATAAGTTGATTTGCATTGGACACAAATAAAGTCATCTCACCCCACTGGCTGATTTTTTCATTTATTTTAAGAAAAATAACATTTTAAGGATGCACACTAGACAAAGTAACTTGTTATGCTGGCGTATTTTTGGCAGTGTAGACATACAAACAGGAAGGTATAGAAAGACACACACACAAACACAAACATACAACAGAAGAAGAAAAGGGGTCTTAGCATTGCTCTTAATGTGATGCCATCAATACTCCAGAAACATGGAACCGGGGCTTCACCGTACATCTCGGCTTATGTCGGTATTTTCTGGCTCAGCAGTGTGAAACGGCTCCAACAGTGGCCCGAGCCGGATAAAGCTCCATGGATTTCCCATAGGCCGATAGACAGCTGTCTCTGACAATGAGCCCCAGTAAATGGACCAGTGACATTTGCCGCGCGGTCGATGTGCCGCACCGCTGGCTATTGAACCGACCGTCCACTCAATGCATGTGTCAGTCTTGACAGGGGGACACGGTTAGCGGTCTTTGGACTCGGGACTAATGGGCCCGGCTACTTTGTCCGGTCTTCGGCGGCCAGCGGTCCGTCAAATGTGGTATTTGCAGTAAGAATGCTGTCTGGGAAAGAACGTGAGGGATGGAGACAATGCAACCGCCTATCGCAAGAAAAAAACGAAACAAAACACGGTTTGGCAGCAAGCCGCGACGGATCCACGTGCAAAGAATTAGAGAGAAAAAAAGTTTGGGCCGTGACCTTATTTCCCACAATGCTTCATTGCAGCCCGTGGGCAGCCGGGGGAATGCATCGGAGAAGAACTCCCCGTGTAGGACCTATTACAGATAGCTCCCTCACAGCTAGACAGGCCTGTGCAGTTCAGCTCTGTACCTCAAGCGTGCTTTAAACCAGAGGGCCCCGGCTAATATTGATGTCTCACAACACCTTCCTGGCTCCCGGCCAAGATGAGAGGGGAGGAACAGATCAGAAAACAACACCAGCAGGAAGCAGGAGGAGAGGAGAGGAGAGGAAGGGGAGAGGAGAGGGAATAACAGGAGAGAGGAGGACTTGGGGGGGAGGGGGGTGGGGGGGTGATCCTCTATCCAAGGCCCCAGTGCATTGTGGGTGCTACCAAGTTGCACCCCCCACCCCCCCACCCCCCCCTGTGGGAGTAGCGTGCCCTGGGATAGGCACGCCGGGGTAGAGGGACTTATCGGCTGTTTAATATAAATGAGAGGTTTAATGAAGTAGGGAGCGGAGGACTTTATCGGGACAGTGCTTCGATAAGAGCAAGGGGAGAGCAGGGAGAGAGGCAGCAGTGTGTGTGTGTGTGTGTGTGTGTGTGTGTGTGTGTGTGTGTGTGTACGTGTGTGTGTTTAACGGGGGAGGGGTCAACGCAATTACAATCAGAGCCACGGCCAATGCCAGCCTTATAATAAAAACCACGTCCCTGGGTGAGTTGGACTCAATCAGGCTTCAATTGTAAAAAAAAAATAATAATAATAAAAAATGAAGATTTAAGATTTATTTTACTGGCTTCTCTCTCTCGCTCTCTCTCTCTAATCGGGTGGAGACCTGCTGAAAAGAAAAAAAAAAAAGATGGAAGGTTTCGGGGTGAGATGTAAGAAAACGTGTGGACAGAGTGGAGCGGAGCGAGAGAAGCCGAGAACCGACTGATATAAAAGACTATAGAATGTGTCATGAGGAGTGGATCTCAATAAGACATCTCTATCTCCTTCTCCATCTATCTCTCAATAACACCGGGAAGAGACATATTTTGAAGGTATACACTGGCCTTTATGGGAGATACACCACCTACAGAAACTCAAACTTCATCAACAGACCGCCAATTTTCTACTCGCACGATGGAAAGGTGATCGAAGAGCTTATTTGTCCGAGAGCGGGCGTGTTCTTTTAAGTCTTTCAGTGTCTGCGGTGTGATTCCTTTAGTCCTCTCTTACCGCCGGTTCTCATCGCCTCATCATCTGTTTAATCTGTCTTAATCTAGTCATTTTCACAGTGGATTATCCTGTTGACTGAGGGAGAGGGGATGTGATTCACACCGAGCCCAGTCGAGATCCACTGCTGCTGTGTGTGTGTGTGTATGCTTTATTTGTCTACATGTTTGTGGAAATGTAGTGCGGTAGTGTCTGTGTGCATAAATGTATTTGCGTGTGTGTGTGTGTGTGTGTGTGTGTGTGTGTGTGTGCGCTCATGCACAAATGCGTTTTCTGCCTGTCCATCAGCGTCTCCCTGACCTTGAGCGCTCAGTGAGGGAGAAGCAGCGGCGTGTTGACAGGGCTGGTCTTAAGCTGTCAGCCAAGGCTAATAATGTCTAGTCCATGGCCATTTCCTGGCCTTCTATCCCGGACTCAGCCTGTTGCCGCGGCCCTAATCCAGTCAACCTCCACCATAACGCTGTAATTACACTCCTTAAGCTGCTGCATCCTGCCCCGGGCACAACCCACCTCTCCTTTCCCCCGGTTTCATCAACTTCTCACATCCACCTAGAGTCTCATCTTACGCCAGCGGGTTCCCAAAGTGGGGTCCGGGGTACCTCGAGGGGTCCTTGAGGAGGTTACAGGGGGGTCCCAAGCAAAAATGAGGAATAGTTACATTTCATAGCTAGTAGAATGTGTAAGAATGACTCATCTGCTCAGGTTTCACTCGCACTATTGTTGTCTCTCCATCTGCAGTATGGAAGGACAATAACAATTCTCTCAGACTGGGAAAACATGGGACAAAATCTTTATCAAGTGGCGGTCTGTATGACTAACTGACTTGCTATGGATAGTGGATCGGAACACTTTTGAAAAATGGCGATGTGCATGAGTGGCATGTGTCCGTTTTTTTTTTTTCATCACAAATCAAAGTAATGACATGGATTTCAGAATCTTGTTTAAAAATCACTTTTACTCAGATTTAAATGAGCTAATATTTAATTTTACCTAAGTAGATTTTTACACACGCAATTACACTTCTACTCAAGTAAAAATTCAGCAAAGTAACAGCACTTCTACTTGAGTACTTTCTCCTCTGTACGGAGCAGAAAATCGTCTACTGCTGATATAAGCCAAGTTCAAGGTCAGTAAGTTAGTATTGCACAACTGATCACCACACTGCACCATGTTGTGAAGTGAAGAAAATGCATGCGTGTGTATGTGTGTATGTATGTATGCGTGCAAACGTGTGCGAGTTGCTTAACAGCACTTGGGTTTTCCGACACTACAGCGCACACTCCACCTCAGCAGTCCTCCACTGCGCCCGAGCAGCCCACTCAACCACCAGATTCAATATATTATTCTCTCAATTGGTCCTATTGAGTTTCCCCTGCCGCTCCTAAATGAGTTAGTCCTCAGAGAGCCGGCTGGGAATGAGGGCCCGCCAGCGCTGGAATTGCATTTCTGCAGCTCCGCGATCCGCTTTCCTCGATTTAGTCGCCGGTTCATTACGGACTGCGTTTCCCAGAGTGCACCGCTCCGTCCCCCGTTCCGTGAATCACTCTTGGACACTCCATGACATCAGGGGAGCTGCGGTCCCTTTGTGTCGCGATCTAACGGGACTTCAATCACTCCCCATTAAGGCGTGCGGCGGGGAGGGTCGACACAAATCTCCCTCCCCTCCCCTCTCTCTTGCCTCTGTTATGGGGCAGCGTCTAAATGCTTTAAGGTCTCGCCGTCTCTCTCCCAGCAGTGGTCAGCTCAATACTAATAAAACCATAATTTACTAGGCCGGGGCTCTGATTGATAGCTCTCTCAAGGCCCTATCGATCAGCCCTCCTCTCATCCGAGGGAGCGTCTTTTGTTCGGGGCCAGCCACTTCCTTCCCCCTTGTCTCTTTGCATAAAAGTTCCCTCACCGAATTACAGCGGCGCTATTGGCATGAATTACAACAGGGCCATTGGCATGCCGAGGAGACGCGTCGGGTCCTCTTATGCAAGCCGTTAGAACTCCTCTCCGTTGCCGAGTTAACTTAGCTGCCATGTACGCAGTCTCCTATGATGCAACGATGCTAAAGTGTTGGCACGGGAAGACAGGCTCCACCGCTTTGATCTTTCTCCTGCACCCCCCTGCTGCTCCTCATCAATAATACAATGGTATTTCTGCTGGGCCGTTACCTGACCATGACTCCCAGTGATGTAGTGGTAAAATATGAAAGGTGGGTAAAGTTATTTTTCCATTAAAAAACCCTATCCTCATATAACTTGCACCGTCTTGCTACTTATAATGTATACTATGAACTCATGTGATATATATTGTGTGATGTCAGCCTAAAAAGCTGGGTAAACTGAGTCTATATGGGTTTATCCTTCACTGCATACCCCATAACGCCTGTCTTCCCTATGGACCGTGTTGTTCTGAATCTGTCAGTCAGCCTCCTTCAAAGTTCATTAGGCCTCTTGTATATAAAAACCTCAGCAGTGCGGCAAAAGAAGTGGATGCATGTATCACTAATGGCTCATTTGTCTGCTGACGTCTTTAAATGTACCGCTGTGTCACTGGCTTCAGAAAATGAGAAAACAGGGAACCAAAAACACTTTTCTCAGGTGACTGAAAGCAACGGGGCCTCATTGCGGCGGCTTCTCGTCCCACATGGTATTTACATAATTGGGGTTGGTGGACTGGAAAGTCTTTCAAGTGGTCAAGAGAGGGGAAACGCTTTACATAAAAGTTTTACATTATGTCCCGAGGCGGTCCTGACAGAGCTCTGCTGAGACAAGCGGAAAAAAGAAAGTGAAAGTTAGAAATATCTTTATTTCGATAAATGGAATCAAACAATTGGGGAGGGGATAGCTGGTGAAGCGGAGGACTGAAGTGATAGCGCTGCCGTCCTTAGGCAGAAGCTCCGTCTCATGAATTATCATGAGGACTCTATAGCGGAGCACCGCAATGTAAAAATAGTACACTGTGAAATTCAACTCTATCTGTAGATGTGTGGAAAAAAAGAGAAGAGTATCTTCGCTGGCAAACACAGGAGGGGAAGATGTGAAAAAGTTTTGTGTGGTAAAGCGTTCCTGGTGGAAGGAGGTTTTCGCTGCTCTGATCAATGCGGTGCTTCACTGGCAGAATGCGGTGGCATTGTCAATGAGGACAAAAACAAAAAACAAAAGACAGCCTGTCTGTCAAAAAATAGTTGTCGGCTGCAGGAGATCTCCGGCATAAATAATATCACAATGCACAGCCACGCGTGTGTGTAGGCCTACATTGTGTGATGAATTTCAAATCAGAGAAATGAAACCCGGGCACCAGGATTTTTATCGCGAGTCTGTCTGCTTTTAGATGCGGGTGTGATAAATATCTTGGTAATGTCATGAACTACCAAGCGGCTGTTGCAACAGACAGAAACAAACATCCCCGGTGAGTGAAAGTTCATAAACAGGGTAAGAGAGAGAGAGCGGGTGAGGAAGAGAACGGGAGAAAGATCAGCTTTTTGCAGGCAATGCACACATACACAACACACACGCCATCCATCTGCAATAGCGGTCAGATATGAACTCCTAACTCCGCTCTTTATTGAGAAGTGTATCGTTACTAAAACAAAGTAAAAGATGTATTATTGTGAAAATGTCATCATAAATCTCCACATCTTTGCTGCGGTTTTAATCCCATATATATTACATACTATATACATATTATATACATACATATACATATTCAACCCATATCCTCCTTCATATTCAAATTAATTTTGATGATGGGAGAACTTACACTGTATGGACTCGTGATACAGTGATGTATATATAACGATAAATATACACTACCAGTCAAATGTTTGGACACACCTGATTGAATCTGTTTTTCATTATCTTGAAGTCATTTTGATCTAAATGCTTATGCTTAAATTCTTGAAATGAGTTTCTTAGCCAAATATAAATAGTGAAGTCGATGCCTATGTATGAATTTCTTTCCAAAGCCTTTGCCTTTCCATCAAGGCAAAGGGCGGCTAGTTTAAAGAATCTAAAATAACTTTTTTGGTCGCTGTATAATTCCATTTGTGTTATTTCATAGTTTTTCAAGATGCTATGAGCTATCTTTGCTAATGGTTCAGTTGCTAACGTTAGCTTGCAAGCCAGGTAGCCTAACATAACTGTATTCTCCATAGAAGAGATTAAGACAGTTGATGAAATCACATTCAAATAAAACTGATAATTAATTAGGTCTATATGTCATCACCATAGGACTGTACACAATCTTATTTCTTCTCCAGTCTATCCAGCACAACTCTACCACATATTGTTACTATTGTACGACACTTTACTCAACACTGCCATTTCACACCAAACTACTCTCAAGCTAGTGGAAAATTACTCTTACAGGTTCCTCCATCATATGCAATATAATGTATATACACTTCAAAGTTCACCCCTACTTCACATGCACTTCTGTCAGCTCTGTCTCTATGCCTCTAATTTTCACAAAGACACATTGCACTGTTCTGATTACTGAACTGACGTGTAAATTATCAAAAAGGACTAAAACGGAAGCACAAAGTGGAAAACGGATAAAACGGCGACTTTGAACGCATCACTTTAACAGATCTGCATGTGATTCAGATGTGGCACCCTGGCTTTGTCACACAGGCTGGAGGATCAGGCTCTGAAGTAAAATGTGGAGGAACAAGAACATTCAGGAAGAGTGGCGAAAAAAAAAAAAAAAATTAATGGAATTGAAATGACTTTTCAGAAATTTAATTGCTTGAACACATGTGACGATACATTAATAGAACTCAGATATAGCTGGAGAAATTACAAAGTCTCTGAAGCAGTGATGAAATTATAATGCTTCAAACAAATTGCCAGTGACCAATCATATCGCTTGACTATCTGGGTCAGAATGATGCTTTTTCAAACGGGGGCTATCAGTGGAAACAGAACAGAGGAAAAATTAATTGTTCTGGCAAAGTGTATGTCAGTATATACATTTGCATGTGTATGTGTGTGTGTGTGTGTGTGTGTGTATGTGCATTCCTATTCTCCTGACATTTTTTTTTACAGTTTGATGATGAATTTTAGGTGTTTTTCACTGAAACTGCATATTTAAAATGTGAGAATATCGTGAAATAAACCTGCTCAGTAGTAAATCAGTGTTCTTCTGCCCATCTGCATACACTAGGAACAGACTGTGATCACATATCAAATGCATTGCAAAGTACTGGTCCCGGTTTTTCAGCCTCGACAAGGGCAAGAGGGTCCACACTAACCAGAATTTGAATGCAGGCTCAAGTAGACCTGCCTGGTTTGTGTTGCATTACAAATAGCCTCCATACATTGGGCCGCACTGCTTTCTAAGACTCGAGCACATCCTTAATCATGCTCAAGTGTTGTTTTGGTATTCCAAGGCCGGCATACCTTTAACAAACATTCTCATTTTAGCCCAAGGCCAAGGCCACTCATTGCCGCTGCTTAATGGCAGTGGAAACAGGCCAAGCACTCCAGCTCAGACGCAGGTTTAATGATTGGGTAATCGGGGATATGGACAAAACAACCAGCTTATTGAAACACTTGTCTTTCACACTGAGAGTGTCTGTCTGCACGGTACTGTCCTCAAGTCCTGCTGAAAGAAGTGGGGCTTCTGGCAGACTGCGGGCAATGTATGTGTGTGTGTGTGTGTGTGTGTGTGTGGGCAATGCATGTGCATGTTCACAAACATGAAATACATGCCAGTTCAGAGAAAAGATATGACTGGTATATCTTCACCGGTTTTCAAATAACCAAACAACCGAGAAACAGAGTGCTGCCCTATTCTAACAAAGGTGGTTGCACTCTAGCCCGCAGCACCGAGCGATGATGAAACCAACGCAATTTCCATGGAGTGGGGCGGCCTGGATACAAGTCCCCCCTCTCAGACAGCATTAGGCTGCGCTGCCGGGCTCCTCTCCCCTCCAGACAGTGATGGATCTGATTCATTTCAATGGTGGCCTCCAGTGCTCACTCCCATTCGGCTGGGTGACAGTGGCAAACTGGCGCCGGCCGCTGACATATCTGCCCGGCCGACAGGGTGGAGATGGGGGGGTTGAGTCGGGGGTTGGGGTGTGGGGAGGGGGGAGGGGGGTCAGCTGCCGGGAGGCTAAGCTGGCATTTAACTTCTGCTTGTCTTGTTCAAGGTTTGCTTTTAATTCTCCATTTTGCAGTGTATTTTCAGTACTGAGCATGATCATATATTACATTGAGTCTTATATGAAGTCTTCTATCATTTTCAGAAAATCTGCCAAAAGGGTGATTTCACTTATTTCCAATGCAATGCAATGGAGTAATCTGCCTGGTGTGACGATATTAACATTAACATTTGTTTAAAAAAAATATCTGTAATTGCTAAAAAAAAGTGAAACTATTGGAAAGTAGAATTATCTCACCCCGTTGACTGAATTTTTCATCTGTTTAAAAAAAAATATATATGATTAATATGAGACCAAATGGCTTGTTAAGATTTACAAATGTACATTTTTGACTCATTTACAGGGAAATATATATATATATTATTAGATTTTGACATTTACATTAAACTTACATTTACAAATTATCCAGCAGTTACATTACATTATTAGTTGATACATGTGTGTAACCTCTAACCGCTTGTCCTGCCTTTTACTGTGAGTGTTTCTGAAGGCCTGTCTGTCTATAACCCTAGCTGTCTGTCTGTAGCTAGTCTCTGTCTGTCTACCTGCATGCCTGCCGGTTAGGGATTAAAGAGGAGAGGAGAGTGACTGGACCGAACTGATAGCACTGACTGACCTTGGGGCTGAGCTCTCCCAGGAGGGACATGTGTCCTCTCCCCAAGTCTGAGAGGGGGGGAAGAGGGGGGAGGAGGTGGAGGGGGGACAGTGTGTGAATTTGGAGGGATAAAGGCAGAAGGAAAGGAGGGAGTAAGACGGGAGAATTGGGGATGGGGGAATTCATGGTCGGAGAGCAAAAACAGGGAGACGCTTTTATCTAAAGTAGCTTTCAAAACCTAGGCATTTTAAAGGTCTATGTGTAGCACTTTTCTCAAAATTATGACCACATTTCCCATAAACCTCACTGCATCCTGTTGTAGAGAGGCTGTTTCTACTTGTCCCCCTACTTGTAGTTGTATTGACGAGCAAGAAGAAGAGCCAATAACTTGATAACAAGCCAATATGCATTCAGACAAAGATAACATAACATGAAGTTTAAAGTATGCAGTTGGAATAGAACTGGAATTGGAATAACATTGTGTACTACTTGCAAAGTAAAAATTGTTCCTATTGTGTGCCGTAAAGCAATCTTCCTTTGTGCCATAAAGCAATCCAACAAATTTCCTACCAAATCTGACTCAGTGGCAACCAATGTAAAATGCAGTATGGAGACCGCTAGAGGCTTACAGTCTTCTTGCCGATGGTCTCATTTGTTTACGATAATTACACTAATGTCTCAAAATTAATGTGGTAATGATTTATTGATGTAAAAGCTCCATCAATTACATGTGGTCCCAGTGGGAATTCAACCCCTAACCCCCCGGCTGTGTTTGTGCCACGCTCTACCTGTTAAGCTGCGGAGGACCACAAGTTGGGGGGCGCGGGAAGGAGGTGAAAAAGACTGTTAAAACGAGAGCAGAGGGCAGGGGGAGGACGATGAGTGGTGAGAAGAGGGGGAGCTGATGGAGGATAAGGGCGAGCAGGAGGGGTGAAGGGCAGAGAGGGGGGGGACAGGGGCTCAGCATGCTCCTCCAAACTGACACACAGCCACAGGACATGGGCTCCAATTAGAGTCACAGCAACACTAATCAAACCTGATCTACAACCTCTGGCTGCAGGGTGTGTGTGTGTGTGTGTCTGTGTGTGTGTCTGTGTGAGTGTCTGTGTCTGTGTGTGTGTGTGTGTGTGTGTGTGTGTGTGTGTGCCAGAGTATTCCCACATGAATCCACAATACTGAAATACAGAAAGTGTGTCACGCTGAGCTTAACATTCACATTCAGCTGATTCATGTTTGCATTCGTTTTTAAGAATATGGAAATATTGTATATAGATAGTTTTTTATTTATTTATTTATTTTTGGATTGTTTGTTTTTGTTTAATTTTTTATTGCAGGAGAGTGTGAAAAAAATACGTGCCTTGGATGAGGTCAGCATCAGAACGGACGTTTCATAAAGTTGAGTTCCCCCCGCATCTAGCAGTCCAGGCGGCTGCATTGCTTTCAATATTCCTGACTACTGCCTGATGACAAATACCCACCTAGATGCACGTATCCTCCTTTATCTGCCTATCTCGGTGTTATTTCGTGGGCCTGTCAATCACAACTCAGTGAAGTGCCTCTTAGATATCATATCAAGGCCCGCCGCGCGCGAGGAAAATCACACGCAGAATGGGGGAAATGTGAGGCGGTATCACCCATCTCGCGCGGGAAATGGGACTGTTTGAAGATTTGCATGGTGGTGGTCTACTTCATAAAGGTCTCCCTCTAGCTATCTCAAAGCTCCCCAAACCTATGGAGGACAGATTAGGGCCGGTGGCAAGGTAAAGGAAAGCAACGCTCGTTTATCATTCAAAGCAGTAAAAAGGTACCTATCCCTGTCTTTTTACCTCTCCGTCCATCCCCCACTTGTTCACAGACAAGGCTTTGAATTTGAGTGTGTACATGCATGATTGTTGAGTGTGTGTGTGTGTGTACAGTATGTGTGTGTAATCGTGCGCACATGGCGGGGGGGTAGTGCAATCCACAGTCCACCTCAGAGGCATGCTAGCTCTACATGATTAGAATAATAATAATAATATCTAGTAATAAAAAGAAACGAAGGGCGACCAATTAAAACTGACTCCTGGTTGAGATGCCAATTTATTTCTGGCACGTCAGCGTGGTTCCTCCCCGACTGGTACCTACCTCATTGTTCTTGCTCACCCGCCGGGCCACGATGAGCTGGATCATCCCCCGCTTGTTGCCCTCCACCGACATGGATGTGCGTAGCGTTTCCATGGCTTCCTGGTTGGTCTTCCCTAGCAACGACTCCCCGTTGACCGCGATGAGCTGGTCGTTGACGCGCAGACGCCCGTCCTGTGGACAAACACCGTCAGTTAGGGGAAAGTTGGAGTTGACCTATAAAAGACATGTATGTAACAATCACCTATATGAATACGGCAATACTGAATACGGAATATCCCAATCGATATTTGTGAACATAAACAACAACAATGCGACCTCTGGAGCTGCTCTACAGACAAGAGTCAGGGATCACAGGATGTTTGAATTTGTATATATATATGAGATTCATTCTGTAGTGATTTAATTAGAAAATCCCTTATTCCCAAAAAATAGTTCATATTTTCTCTATTCATTCTCTATGGAACGGCTCCAGAGTTGATATGTTAGTGACGTTGTAGTTCTCTGGTTTCTGGCTTTGGAGGAAAGTTGTTCATGTTGTTTCGAGATATTGAACTGTCCATAGTGGTATACCTCTTAAATGGGATAGAGATATATTACAGAATATTGTTTCCCCTAGGAAAAGTTTCAATAATGTGGGTAGTCACACCTCGACAACAGCATTAACAGCATTCCTGATTGAATTCGTTAGGTCCTCAAGTAACAACCGGACCTCTAACGAAACCGATCAAGGTAAAGGTCAGAGGCTGAGGTGGACGTAGTTCCTTGCCTTGCATGCTGCCCCTCCGTTCATGATGGACTTGACAAAGATGCCCAGGTCGGCGTGGTTCTCCTTGGACCGGTTGCCTTTGACGCTGACCCCCAGGCCTGCAGAGCCCGAGTCGTTAAGGGGGATCTCAAAGGTCATGAACTCTCGCGTGCCGTCGGGGGTTAGCACCAAGTCGTCTTCGTCTGGCTGCTGGAGCAATGGAAGTGAGAGAGAGAGAGAGAGAGAGAGAGATGCCTCATTGAGATTTATTATTGTTAAAAGTAATTCTGTCATTGTTCAAATCATTTACTGGTCTTTCACTGTTGGTGTGTCAATGAACCTGAACAAAATTTAGTTTGCAAACTGTGCGCGAGCCCCATTACAATGTCTTTTGTTGCAGAAATACATTCACTGTAATTTAAGCATGACTGCGTGCAGCCTCTAACTTTGACTTTAACTTTCTTCCAGGAAAAAACAAAAAAAGAGACAACAGAGAATGGGGGGGGGGGGGGGGAGAGAAAAATTGAAAGAAGAACAAGGACGGTGAATGACAAGAAAATGGAACGCAGGCAGGAGAGCAGACATAAAGGGGTGGGATGAGGGGAGAAGGAGAAGAAAGGGAACGGGTGTCGAGCGTGTCACATATCTCGGCGCTGTCACTGTCAATTGGCCATACTGTCTACCTGAGCGCCGCTAATTCGTTTCCCGCCGCCGTGAGCTCGGTGCGCGAGCGGCGGAGAACTTTGAAAACGCCAGGTAGCAATTTGATGCTCAAACAACGGCGCCTTCCTTTGAACAACACCCCCTTTGAAGGATAATTTGTGACACATGTTAAGAACCCTTCCCTCCTTTCCCCGCGCGACGCATGGGCCCTGTGTTGGAAATTACAGAAGACCTGTTTTGTTGCGGGAGTCGTACTGCAGATCCTCATGCAGAAATGGTACATCTCAGCTGCCGGAGAGGTGTGAGAGACTGTTTAGTGTCTAACACCCGACGCGATCAATTCAGCTGGAAAATAGTCCATCAAACAACCACTCCAATCTCCTTTCTAACAATTTCCACTGGTGTCCGACAAAGAGCATCTGTAAAAATAACCAAAGGAACACCATTTGTGCGCTATACTTCTTGCTTTCAAGCATACAGAGGGGGGAAAAGAGGTGTGAGGAGAAGCTAATGGTGTGGAGAAAACACCAGAGGCATCAAAGAGCTGGCGTTTGTGTTGTGTTCTTTTTTTTCTATGTTGGCTATTGGTGCGCTGTGATAAATGGGAAAACCTGGTAAAGATTTGAAAACATTTTTAAATGATTTCCGTTCAGCGGTTTCAGCGCCTACCAGAACCTTTTGAGCCGTGGCCAAGTCGAGCTGAGTAAATACGCCCAAACAAAAAAAAAAGCTTTGATCGCTGTCCACTGTTGTTCTTTCCTAACAATTTCCTAAGCAAGACAATAAGGCGGCAATGAAATGATACATTGCTACTCTCTCTGTACATTTCAAAGAGCGGCTGACTCTAAAGGCTTTTATACAATGACGGAATTGGAGATTTTTTTAACCTTTGTTTATCCAGGGAAACTTGACTGAGCATGCATGCTCTTTTCCAGCAATGCTCTGCTTCACATTCGTACGGTTTCACATCTTCTTCTTCTGCTATGGGCCACTGAGCTGCTCCACCGGTGTGTTTGGGGGTTAGGTGCCTTGCTCAAGGGCACCTCGACAGCCATCATTGAAGGAGGGGTATCTCATTCCCATTCGCTTCCCCCACCCACGTCTTTTTTTTAGTCCGGAGATTCAGGCCGGCGACCTCCCGGTCACAAGCCCGCTCTTCAGGAAGATTGAGAGCATTGCGGTAATGCTGTGATTGGCCGGCCTGCGTGCGCCGAAGCTGTGCGTAGTTATTGCCATGGCAGCCGAATCCACATGAACAATACTGGCGGCGGGAGCAATCAACCCCAGAAAACCCACTGCAAGACCTTTTTAAATAGACTCGCATCACCATGCACACACACACACACACACCCAGATGGATGGCGGCCAGGTGTGTGCCCTTCACAGCTGCTCGGATAAAGGAAGAGCGAGACAGAGGAAAGAGGGGAAAGATAGAGCATAAGGTGGGTTTTTTTTTTTTTTTCAGAGGCTGAGGAGTTATTAGGATGCAGCGGTGCGTTCAGGTGGAGGCTCTTTTCAACACCCTCTGACTGAGCCCCTATTCTCCAGACAGCCCTCTCCTCTGCCCCCTTTTCTCTCTCTCCATTCCGTCCCTCGCTTTCAAAATGGAAGTACACCTGTCCGTGCGATCGGCCAGCCGGGCTTTGTCCGTGACTGGGACCCTCAGTAAATTCAGACCGCTGGAATCCATTTAATGGCGCTGCGCTTTCAACACTCCGGCTTCGATTACAGAAATCATAGGCTCTTGTCGGGAAATGACCCTTCGCTTTCCGTCAGACAGGTGAAGGGAGCAGATAGGGGACTATTGGAAAATAATTCGGTATCCACTCCAGGTGTAAATATAATGCAACGGCAATGCTTAACTCGCCGTTCTCATCTGGAGCTTGTAAAGACATCATGGGAGGATTTGTATAGGCGATGACAGCGGTTGTGTTGGAGTAATCTTAACTCAGTGGGTTGTAATCAATTGGCCTACTATTGCCAGCGCAGGCCCATGGCAACGGAGCACAAACACACCATTTCCAAAAGCACTCGGAAGAGAACTCTTTTAGATGAATGGCCTTGTGCGTCACTGGCAGGGGTCAGTCTTTATCTCTAATGAAGACTTTTTATCAAAAAATGAAATAAATAAATGGTGGCTATGGGTTATGTCCCTGGAGAAGCTTTTAGCCCAGCAGTTTAAGACAATAATACGCTGGATGAAAAAATTACATTGGATGGACCCTGTTTGAGTACGTGCGTGTGTGTGTGCGCGCGCGTGTGAGTGTGTGCTCGTCCAAAATGATGACAGAATAACCACCCACTCAGAGCTCTGTTCCGGGAATAGCAGGCTGAGGCGGAGAATGAGAGAGCAGTGTAACATTTTCATCAGACAGGAACAAGCGCCGCTAGCCAAGAATGAGTTTGTCAGGCTGCTTGACAGGCCTAGTTGCACCGATTCAGCTCAGGCAGCGCCGGATTCAACTACCTCTGAACGGCAGGAAAAGAAAGTCGGTTCATTGTTCCAGGCTGAGTGCACCTGGGCCAGAGAGCACAAAGCTACTATGAATAGGCGAACTGATGTAAGACCACTGGTAAGGTTGCAGGCTGGAATGAACTTACAGCAGCACTAGGCAAGATCTCTATGTAAAAATGCACCCGTCTTATCAGCTGAAATCCTGAAATGGGGCTCCAGCTGGGAAGAGCGTCCCATCCATACTGAAACACTGCATTCAATCTGTTTGCCTAAAAATCTGGTGTCATGTATGGTCACTGGCGGGGAGTCAGGGAGAGAAAGGCAATTTTATTTGATGGGAGGGGTGCAGAGGGGCAGGATCATTCAAAAATCTGATGGTTTTATTGGTTAGAAATTTATATTTACACCTACTAGTGCAGCATGAAAGATAGTCTGTTTTCTAGGAAGTAAAAGTAATGGGAGTTCATTACATGGGCACTTTAAGCTGTAATATTTTTTTCTAATTATTATCACCTACTGCTAGAAGTGGCACCTAAGCTCAGCAGCTCTCCCAGTGGCTTGGGTGACTAGCCACTCGACCACCTCATCACACTGTCCTCTCTCTGTCTCTCTGATTCACCCATGCAGTCACAGTCCATTATACGCTCAAGTCCTTTATTAATTAACATTGTGATGGTGTAGCGCCCATTCATTACGCACTATTGTCCTGGTGGGGGGAGGATGGATGGCGCCGTGCGAGACACAAGCAGGTGAACGGAGGAGGGCACAGAGTGGAGAGCATTGCTCATCACTCTAGCAAAAGAGCCCCGCCTGCTAAATGGGCCTTTTTGTTTTGTTTCTACCTCGCTTAACTCGTCACCTGCTAACGAGGAAGGCGCTCTGGATGTGTGTGTGTGTGTGTTGTATTAGAAAAAAAAGAGAAACAGAGCGAGAGAAAAAGACTGAGAGGCAAGAGAGAGAAATAGAGCAAAAGAGAGAGAGAGAGAGAGAAAGCAAATGAATCACAATTACTTCTATTCACACATACCTCCGAGTTCTCCGCACATCACCGCCTAAAACAATTAACACCGCTGGAAACTTCTTTCCACACTCACCCCAATTTGGCGACATAAAGGTCATTGGAAATGAATTTAAAAGGGCTAAAAGAAATCAGCCATGGGTGTAATTGCAAAAGCGGCGCACGCATGATAAGTATTGTAACACAAATTTCTTTTGGCGGCGTTTCTCCTCGCGACGATTTCTGACAAAGGGGGCGAATATTAAATACCTCTAAGCCTAAAAACAAATCTGGCCTTTTTCAGGTACAATGGGGAGCCGAGATGCGCAGTGAGGGCCGGTATACTGTCTACACACCGCTGCTTGAAGGGTACAGTTTTTTTCAGTGTTAGTGAACTGACATTATGTGGACTTCAGTGAGCAAGCCACCAGATTTTGACTCTGTGTTGACAAACTGAGACTGATACCCTTTGGGGATTATGTAATGAGAGTGCTCGTTTGGCTCATTAGCAGAACAAAGTGTGTTTCTATGGGGGCATCTGAGGGCAGATCTATCTACGTCATAACAAATGCTTTGCGGCTACTGGCTATGAATGAAGGCACTGACTGGATCTAACTATAAGCCACCAACAACAGGCATGTGGGGTTGACTTGCAACTAAATGTTTCTGTATTTAATAAGCGACTACGTCTACTCCGGACCATATAAAATAAAAGAAAGGCAAATTTTTAGGTGTATCTGGCAGCTGGGGATGTGCACAAAGGCGTCACGGTGGAACCTATGTATAGACGCACATCATGAAGCAGATGCCTCTCGTTTCAAGCTAATGGTGGATAAAAAGCGCTTCGCTATGTCCAACTGCACACACACACTTCAACCCATTATGTGTTTTGGAGACAGACGCCGAATCCCCTTCGGGAGAGTAACTGTGTCGCCATAAGTGGCCTTTAACTACCTTGTTTATCAGCATAGCACAATGCTGCGGTGCACCCTCCCGTTCTCTGCACTGACAGCAAGCATAATTATGGGAACAGCTGCTGAAAAGTGCTAAACGAAAACAGGTGGCGTCGGCGAGACATGCTCGGAAATCGTTAGCGGGGCTGGCATTGTCTTCAACCACGCTTGGCAGCATTAGCTTTAATTACGATAGAGCATGTTTCTGAACTCTGCACCCTGATCGGAAAAGCCTTACTATAGGAGCCAAATTAACAATGCGGGAGGAACTCATCAGCACTCTTGAAATAGAAAGTGTCAATGAGAAACGAGAGCGAGGTGAAAAGTGTGTGCTAAACTTCAGGGAGAGGGAGTGTGTGAATTTTGTGCAGCTTTGGGGAGACAACTTGGTTGAAGTGTCCCAGTAAAGAGAAAGCTTGGATGGAGATGTTTGGTGCCATGGTAACACACTGGAGCCCCCACCCTACCAGATCACCATGCCCTGTTATTTCAGCCATTTTTAGGTGTGAAGTGGGTGAGAAAGTGACCTCTAAGATGCATCCACCGCCGCTGTGCCTTTTCAGAAAGTACTTCAGACTAAAACTGTTCTGAAGGGCACTGTAAAGTCATAGATGCACTCTCTGATTGCAGGTTGCCAAACCACAGTTCTACACCGCTTCCTCTAAAGGCCTTTCACGCAATTCCTGTAATTTCGACTTTCACCTGAACTCAAACTGTATTTTCAGAACAGGTTTCCAGACGAGGGGGCAGCTATTTCTAGACGTTTGGAATACTAGAACAATTGCCCTATCACACCTAATTATAATCTAACAGCTGGTCTCTTTTTAAGTTATATCACAGAGTCCGGGGATTCATTGTTTTAGAAGTGCGAATACCGGAAAAAAGGTTAGCACCTTAAATCATCAGCTCCAGCAGAGACAAATGACTCATCTCTTGGAGTTGTTTGCCAAGTTTTACTAAAGTAAAACGTCTGGCTCAGTAACCGGGCATCATATAAATAAACCGTTTAAAGACGGACAAGAAAGAATTCTGTCTTTGCCACTTTGTTAGCAGAAAACTTGCAACACATTACATCACCCTCATAGTGAGGGGAAAAAGCATTACTCTAAGAGACATCTAATTATATTAACACCAAAGATGTCGCTTTTTGGCACGGCTGTAGATATTACACGGCTCGGAGATAGCGCTGTTTATCACCACCTCAACGAAACGCCCGGAAAGTGTTGATATCATCATCTAAAGTCTGCTGCTATTAAACCGTTCAGGCTAACGATCTCGCTTTTTGTGTAGAAGTGGAAAGAGTCAGAGATGTGTAGGCCCAAGAGATTGCTGAAAGTTAAAGGGACAATCCACCCAAAAAAAATGGAATCTCTTGAACATGTTATTTTTATGATTTTGGATGGATCAGTCTTTGTTTTTGCAGACAAAATCAAAGCAAAATCAAGGCAGTTAATGTGAAAGTAAATGGGAAAGTGGCTGTGGAGAGGGTGATTTTAGAGAAATATTGATTTTAACGGTTATATACTGTATGTATGCATTCATTATGTCACTGTCAGAAGACAAGCTCCAAGGTCTGTCTCCTGATAATATCACAGATTACAGCCTTTTGGGTTCTAGCTTTTCATATCCATAAGTATTGAACTGAACCAAAGATCATAGAAATAGCATGTGGATTCTGTGCTGGGGTTGAGTTTTGCTGGAGGTGAGTGAATGAAGGGACGAGGAGGGGGGGGGGGGACAGGGCTCTCGCTCAACAGATCCAAATATCGTGTAACACTTAGAGCATCAGCTGCCTCCGAGCGAGAGGGGGGGGGGGGGGGAGCGCGTTTCGTTTCCTGCGCTGTTTGCCTTGTATCAATTCATTTCTCCCTCTACCGACTCGGTAAATGGATCTCGGCAGCGGGGAAATCAATACAGCTTCATAAGTCTGTTCTTGTCTTCCAACTTTAACACGGCGCGAGTCACGAACGGCAACCTCAGCCACAACAAAAGCCGGCTTTGTGATACTGCTGTGGGGAGTGACTGAGAAAAACAAGAGATATCATCTGCGGTGAATGATTGCGAGAGTTCGGAGCAACGCAACGCTGAGGTCTATTGCCAAAGCTGGGGAAAGGAAAACAATGGTGCGCTTGTTTGGATGCCCGATCCATTTCAGGGAACCCAAAGCTTTTATTTCTATATATCCACTCACAGGGACTTATATAAATAGCATCATTTCGGCTGCAACAATCTTCAAATGGAGCGATTCTGATTGCTTCAATTACAGTTCAATGGGAGGCTGCGGTGCTGGTTGGCTGGCTGAAAAACATGGCGGGGAGGATTTTAAACCAGGCCACTGGGGCTGGCACTTATGAAACGGGCCATTAGTCTGCTATAATTGTCAGCAATACTGTCACACATTTGTCTACCGCCTCCCCAGCATTCGCATGAACCATAAATTCGGCTGTCACATCAATCAGAGGCCGGAATTAATTGTGCAATTAAGATTCTCATTGCTTGGCAGATATAGCTACTAATGGATCAGTGACAAGTGTGATATGATCATAAAGAGGGGATTTTAATGTACTGTTTAATTGCTCTTATGTGGTCCACAGTGTTACAACAAGCCCATTTGTTCTCCACAGTCCGTAGTCCTATTGCAACCGCAGCTAAAAACGCTGCTCACTGTAGGTCATGGGATGATGTAAGGGCAAGCGTGGACATTGTTATTACGGCACTTCAGCATATATGACTGATCAAGCCCATATTGGGTGTCACACATTATGCTTTAACTATAGTGGTGATGCCTACCATATGTTTAGGGCCTGATTGAGTGTATGCATGTGTGTTTGTGTGTGTGTGTTTGTGTAAGATAAGGAGTTGAGATCATAGCGGTCATGCTGACACAGCAGCAAAACCAGCAGACTAATTCACTTATACAGCAGCAAGGGGTTTAGAATGAATTAAAATGAAGGCAGGGAAGTGGCAGGCCCGCATTGTGTTTCTCCATATCTCTTTGTTTACATCGTAACACACTGGGCAGTCGCAGGCTACGTTTTTTTTTCCCTGTCTTTGTTTTTGTGCGGCTGCTGTGGCGCTCCTGAACGCACCTCAACAGGTGAGTAAATGTGGAGTTACATCATCGGCGGCGGGGCAGGGAGGGTGTGTGTGTGTGTGTGTGTGTGTGTGGGGGGGGGGGGGGGGGGGGGTGGATGGACATCTTTTGGAGCATGCGGGGTAGTTCCTCATTTTCGCCCGTCGCCGTTGCTTGTCGCGCGGCCAGGCGTGACATTGACTTATTTATCACGGGGGGGGGGGGGGAAGGTGAAAACACAATCTCCGCTCGCCGACGCCGGGGGCGGCGCGGACCGGTGCACGCTGGGAGATAAACGCCGCCGATAAATACCCGCCGACGGCTATGCATGGGAAATGCGGGGGCGCCGTGTTCAAACGTGTTTGGGTGTGTGTCTTCCCTGTGTACGCGTTGGAATTTCGATGGTGTGTGTGTGTGTGTGTGTGTGTGTCCTTTCTCGCCGTCCTGCCTTGCCGCGGCCGGTCTTAGCGGAGCAGGTAATTGCGTCGGAGGTCATGAATAATGCAGGCGGGATGAGGGGAGCGGGCGGGGGAGTGGTCACAGACAGGAGAGCTGAGGCTTCATCAAGCGCCGGTTGCTTGGGATATTTCCATGGTGATTGCTTTTGGATGGCTGTCGCAGATTCTTATCATTTTGCACTTGTAGTTTTCTTTTTGGTTTCTGGTATTCTGCTTCTTGGGTGTTTTTTTCTTTCCTTCTCTTCCTCTCACTCTCCTCATGCCCTCCTCCCTCCTAGTCAGAAGCTACAAGCCCCAGTCTCTCTCCCATTACCTTTATTGAGATTCAGTTTAAACACAAGCAGACAAAAGGACCCACACGGCATTCATATAGCCGTTAATCTACAGACCACAAAGCACTGACTCGTTCAGAGCCGCTACTCCCATTCATGCATGGCTTTTTTCCAAGGACGCGTCTCCCTGAGGTCTTTCCATCACCTCACATCCGCTCCCTCTGATGATGCGAGCGTCCGCGAGTTAACCTCCAAACCTGTAGGGGGCGGCGTTCCCCCCGGAGTTTCCCGTCACTCTGTCATCACGCAGCCTTGAATCCACTGATCCCACCCCCCTCCGGAGTCAGGCGGCGGAGTATAAAGGCGCAAAGTGACTTTGTTCTCATCCCCATTGATCCGAACCGCCCACTGTGTGTTTGGGTTCGAGTCGAGCTTTGAGAAAGAACTCCTCTGTATCCGACTGTCTTTGTCTCCTCGTGTCTCTACTTCTCTCTCTTTCAGTGTACCTTCTTCCCTGTTTCTCCCCTTATGAAAAAAGAGCTATAGCAATCCTATGGCGAATTTTAGAAGGATGCTATACCAATATCCCAGCAAAACATTAACATATGCAGCTAGCATAGGTCAAAAATGATACTAATGATACCATCAGAGATCTAAAAACAAAAGAAGAAAAGTCTGATAAGGTCACTTTAAAACTCACATTTGAGTACCACAGACACTACAACACCCTATTAGAATATTATACATTATGGAGAGAGAGAGAGAGGGAAAGAGAGAGAGAACCAGATAGACACAGACAAGGGAAATTACCGAGGCAACGCCCCACTCTGCTCTATTGCCATTTAACCTTTTCTCTTCCCGGCGAGCGCACATTTATCGAAAGCTATTGAGAGCTATTGCCATTGCTACTGAAAGCACGTCAAAATATACCCCGACGGCGGTAATTAAAGACGCAACGCAAACACGCTGGGAGGGCAAATCGATTCCTACGGGACGCGTGCGATGCGCCCGGCATACAATAAAAATATCTAAACAAAAGGAGACGTGGAGGGATTTCCACCGCTGACATTAAACATCAGCAGGCAAATGTCAACGAGACAAAGAAGCGGCTCCTCTCTGTTTTCATTTACACCACTGCCTGTGTGTGTGTGTGTGTGTTATATGTGTGTGTGTGTGTGTGAGAAAGACTATACTTCTCTCTATGACAGATGCCTGCAGTCCTCGGGCACGTCACTCACGCTACAATTTAAAACATCATCGTGTGGGAAATAGATGAATGATGGCATGTGAGCGCTCACGTGTGTGTGTGTGCCCTAGCACTCCATGCACAAGTACACACACACACACACACACTCACGCACACATTCACTCACCCATCCAGAGTGTATGACAGCGGAGGCAATTACCAACTGTGCTTTTCCACCATGCTTTATTTGCAATAACTGTCACCGGCAGAGCCTTGCCCTCCTTATATCTGATTTTTATGAACATACGTAGGGATTATTGAGATTCCTGAAAGCCCGGTTGGAGGGGGGGGGGGGAGAGAGAGAGAGAGAGAGAGAGAGAGAGAGAGAGAGAGAGAGAGAGAGAGAGAGAGAGAGAGAGAGAGAGAGAGAGAGAGAGAGAGAGAGAGAGAGGCACAGAATAGCAGAATGCTTAATCTGCCAAGGAAGTAATGAAGTATTAACTAGCAGTCTCCACGACACGCACCCAGAGAAGTTGATCAAGACAGAGAGAGAGGGACAGAGAAAAAGGGAGAGAGAGAGAGAGAGAGAGAGAGAGATTATTAGGACAGCGTTTCCGTGATGGGCTTTTTCTAATCGCGTCACGCCTGAGGAGCAGAGAGAGCGTAGCCATCAGACTCTCACAGGCCGGGGGACCGCCGCGCATTTTTCACCGCCGCCGCACTCCGCGCCGCATCACTCAGCCACTGTCAAGGCTGCCGAGGAGAACCATGAATCCGTTGCGGTACTGTACATCCCCCCCCCCCCCCCCCCCGGTTACGATTCAAGCGGCGAGGCGGCCTCGGCGGTTAAGGAGAGCCATCCCCCGTAACCGCGAGGTCACGGGTTTGATCCCGGCAGCGGCCAGCGTCCTGTTGAAGGGTCCGGAACCACTAATTACTCCCGCAGAAGGATGGATCTTTTTTTTTTTTACTTCTATGTGTCTAGAGACAACACACAATGTTAGTCAAAGGTAATGCATACTACATACACAACAGTAGGCTGTGGTTATCCTTAAAATGACACCTTTTAAAATTGTGCAAGTTTCCTTAATTTCAACAGGACTTTTTGAGCTATATTTAATCCCAGTTAGAATTAAATAAACAACCAAATTTTGCTAAACTAGTAAACTAAAACTGTAGACCTATTAAAATATAGTTCGGTCTGCATGACTGGGCTGCTTTCTCACTGAAATAACAGCAATAAAGCATGGTATTTTTAAGGTCTCTAACACTGAATTTAAGGCTTAAAGGCTTTATTTAACAGAAGTCAAGGACTTTTGAGGCCTTCAATTAAGCATATTTGAGACATAATGAGGCTTTTTCAAGACCTGGAGACACCCAGTCACTTCCAATAAGACTGCCACCTAAATACCATTAATGTAAATGAAGCATGGTCACAAACACAAAACACCTGTACTGCAGTTTCCTGGGCAAACTCCAACCCATCCAAAGGGTTTCATTTTCAGCAGCAGCTTAAAATGTGTCTGAGGAGGCGGTTGTTCTACAGGTGGAACGGCTCCTATGGCGGGGGTTAACAGCCAGTGAGTGCCAGGCTGAGTATTACGGGCCGCGAGCGAGGTTGGCACCGCAGCCCTCCGGCCTGCCAAGGTGGCGTGACGGCCGGGGCCCGCTGTCAGAGCCGCTGAATGCAGCCTGGACGAGGGCAGTAGCCTCGCCATCTGTCGCCCGACAGCCAAAGTCACCCCGCATATAGGCTGCGTGTCTGAGTGGGAGTGTGTGTGTGTGTGTAGTAGGGAACGTGTGATCGGTGAGAGGTGTGTGTGTGTGTGTGTGTGTGTGCTGTGTCTTGATAATACTGGATAATACTGTGTGCGCTGATAAAACAGCCGAGCGAGCCGTCCCAACCTGTCCTCTCCCCTGCGCCGCTGGCCCGGGCGTGATATTAACAGACCGGAGCCGCCCTCCGCCCCTTTCCCCAAACACACACCGGACTAGATGGAACGACACGGTGGACGGGAAAGGGAATGGACCGGAATGCAGGGAGCAGAGTGGGAAAATAGACTTAAGACAGACATCGAGAGGCACGTAAAGGCTGGCGGTACGTCGATGTGGCCATCGGGACTAATCCATATCCCACGTTTCATATCTGATTCTATATTCCACATTTGGTGACCTGTAACAAGTACAGTACGGGAGCTTGTTTAACGTATGATGAATAATAATGATGGCAGTAATATACACTGGAAACAATGGCCATTTTAGCCAGTAAGTCGTAAAAATTCAGTGCAAAAAATTCTATTTTTCTTAAAACAGGTGAAAAATTCTGCCAGTGTGGTGAGAAAATCCCACTTTGCTCCAATGTAGATTCACTTGTTTCAGGAATTAGGGGGAGCAGAATAAGGCAGATCGGTCCACTAGTATCAAGTATCAAGAAAATGACACTTAATTCAAGGGAAACAAATGAAATTAAATTAGATTTTTGCTCTTGTTTTAAGGAAAATACGATTTTAAGACTCAACACAAGACTAAATGACTTGTTAAGATGGATATTTTATATTTTCAACACAGTTTTGTTTGTATTCAGGTTTGTAGAGGGATAGGACATGAAGTGCAGATGTAGCGTGGTGTTGCAATAAACTCTCAAAGGCATATTCTAAAGTCTCAACTGGATAATAATAGCAACAATATAATATAACAATAGGAATGGTAATAATATGAAGTTATGAGGGGAGGGACTGGCCTGGGTACCGACCACTTCTCTAGGCAGCAGGGGATCCTCTTGGCGGATTACCAGCAGGCTCACGGTCCCACCCATGGGTGTGGCCCGGAGCAGGGCGACCACCTCCTCCTGGCTCTTACCGCTCAGGTCCACCCCGCTCACCTGCACGCACACACACACACACACACACACACACAGAGGCAAAAATATAGTCAAAAGAGATTTTAACAAGGGGGAATGAATGCCCTCCACATAACCTTTATGCAGATTATCCTCTGAGCCAATTTCAGCTGGAATTAAACATGTTATTTCCCCCTAAAGTGAACACTCGCTGATTTTCATGTCAGCGTGAGTGAGGTATGATCAAAATATTGCTCCGAATAACCGCTTTCCTTCAGCAATTCCAAAGCCAGAGTTGAAGTGTTATAACCATAGGGAACATGCTGTATTTGACTCATTTCAACAAAAGCTTTCTAAGATTGAATTTTGGAACAAAGGCGTATCAGCAAAGGAGCATTTGCCTCTGAAATAACATGCGGTCTCTATATTTTGCGTAACACAGGATGCTGCATAATGGTTGGAGGTTGTAAAAGAAGCGGTGTCGCACCTCCTGTAGTCGATCACCAGCCTTCAGTCGGCCATCTTGGATGGCGGCCCCTCGAGGGAGGATGTTTTTGACGTATATGGGAGCGCTGCCGCCGATAGGGACGTCTCTGGATGTGATGCTGAACCCCAGACCCTCTGGGCCTAGGGAGAAAGAAACAAACAAATAAAGTTATAAGTGTAATGCAATACTTTATTCACCCCCTGTAGATTATTTTTTCACTTGCCCCCCTACAGTCAGAAGTCAAGTCTACACAACAGAAAACCTGGAGCTGGTAGGGATTCAGTGTCTTGCTCAAGGACACTTCAGCAGGGAGGATGCTTGCCAACACAGGTGTCTGAACCTTGGTAGTGCAGCTGAAGGACGGTCGGCCTACTTGCTACACCTGCTGCCCAGAAACATAACATCGATAAAGTTAGAACTGATTTAATGCCTTGTGGAACACTGAACCTGAAGCTTTCTGCTTCTGAGGAGAAAAATGAAATAACGTGCATGTATTTCTGTTTGGTAGAGCGTTTCAGCACGCATACCTCCGATATGAGTTCATAAAAGTCAACCGCCCAATATAGGCTCCTCTGGGTAAACATTGTGACATTAATTTTCTTGCTTTCATTTCGAAAACCTAATATAAAAGTCATACTGTTAACACATATACCCTATACAACAATGTGGCTATGATAATGTATTTTTTCTATGCGCGTATTTTTATCTGGTTGCAGTTATTGCTAATCAAAGTCAGAAAAGAAAGAAAAATATTGTGCCAAAGTGAGATATTTCTTCTATTATGACAAGAAACAAACTAGACTTGCCTCCATTTCTGAAACATCCTTTTCATTATGTGCCGCTGTAACATGACTAACCACTATGCAGGGATCAAATTATGGTTTTTGGCCATGTTCGGAACCTCCTATAGTTAATAAAAACATCCTTACTTCCAGCCTGACATTTTTCATCGGTTTGCCATCAGGGTGTGGCGCTCGACTCTCTAGGAAGTAAAAATGAAACATGTTCCCCAATTCTAAATATAAAGTCGATGCTATAAACCAAAATTGAGTGTTTATGATAAGTGCATGTGGACTGCAAAGCCGCTGTCGCAAGAGTACGGTCGGATTAAAGACCGGTTACGGACCAGAATAAGCATGGAGAAATGAATGATTATGGATTGCAGAATGCTCCAAAACGCTGTTCAATAGGCCCTTAAAATGAAGAGTATTACTTCTAATTCATGAAGATGCATGTTTTCCAAATCATCCAGGACTGGTACCATTAATAGACTTTTTGGATCGGAAACCCTTCAGACTTCGTGGCACAACGGTAGCAAGTCTGACAGTCGACAGTCTCCTATATGATATTGATGTCATAGTTAGGAGTTGATGAATGAATGATGATGAAAACAGTGATCTTAAATGTAATCTGCACACAAAGAGATGCAAGCATGTCTGTCCACACAAAGGGAATCCATAAATAGTAAACAGTGGCCTCATTGGTTAGACAGTCCATCCTATATCCAAAATGTTTGACCCCCGCAGTAGCCAATCTGTGTCCATTAACCAGCCATGATTCCTACTGAAGTGTCCTTGAGCGTGTACTTTTGCAAGTGCATTTCATAATTTCATCTCACGGCAAGGCTAGACTCGACCGCTGAATCTGCAAAAAACACTATACGATATTGAGGTATCAGCCGTGCAAAGCTGTTTGCTTTGGGTTTTAAGAGTGACCTTTAAGGTTCATCAAATGAATATAAATTGCCAGTCTGAAGGAAATAGGCAAATACAATAACGGATAAATAAGAGGATCTCGGGCCTGACCTTTCCTGCTGACCAGACCTGGATTTGTCAAATAAAAGCAAGGAAAAGGCTTTTCAAATGTCAGCTGGGGAATGTGGTATACCAAATAAATCGTGTTTGTCAAGTTACGCTTTGACGGAATATTTAAAAATTCAATAGCCCCCACTTCTGCGTCAGGGATTCAGATGAGTCATTAAGAACAATATTCAGAGAGATTGATTCCTCCGTGAATAACCTAGCCGCCGGCGTTTCCAGCAGTCGGGTGGGAACGCGGCGTTATGTGGTGTCAGCGGAGGCTTTTCTGATGGCGGTGATTAGTATTCACGTCGGGGAGGTTGCTCCTTTCACAGAGCTGTCAGCGCTTCTGATGGTTCATCATGACCTACTTTTCCCAGTCTGTCTGTCTGTCTGGCTGTCGAACCGCCTGCCGTCTAGCTGACAGTGGTTGTCTTTGCGGCCGAGCAACACAAAGAGAAATTCCGAACGGCGACTTTGTCACCGGCGGAGAGGTGAGAGGGAGGTTGCGTATCGTGTCTGTCAAAAAAGTTGAGGCCGTCGAGGATAATGAGGTTTTATGATCTCTCCGTCGGCGCGATATCCAAGCAGACGGAAATAGCGGCCGTTATTTATGTCGAACATTAAACCTAAGGAGAGTCGGTTTGTCTTCATGAATGCTAATCGTTTAATGCGAGTTCACGCACACACGTCGCGGAATGTGAACGAGCTGCCAAGGCAATCTGTTCCCTAGCTGTGCTGGACAGTAGAACTAGCTGATGTCCTGTAGTTTCAGCGCTGGATAAGCTCTACTGCATGATGCCCCTCTGCTTCTCTGTGCTTTGTTTCGCCCGAGTCCCACTCCTCTCCCCTGGCCTGCAAACAGCCTAATGAGCAGAATCAAACTCCTTCCCATTATAAGATCCCATCGTTAGCGGCCTCCAATCAGGCAATTAGGAGAAAGCATCTCTAATAGGCCTGCAGTAATTAACCACTGACGTCTTTATTTTGGGTAATAGAAGAGCAGGATAAAAGTAATTGTATCCCTTTCTGGATTAGTTGGAATCCTGGCTCCAATAAGCCAATTAAACAGCAAACATGAGGAGAGGCAGAGGCACATTAGAATGGGACTTAATGGGGTGCGTATGTCCTTTTCGACTGCATTATTTGATTAAGGCACTCTTGTTAATTTGCCATGCAAGATCTTCTCCTGCCACTCGGAACTCGGAGCCACTTAGGCCGAATCAGAACGATTAGAGCGAGTCGACAACAAAAGGTAAACTGCTGAAGGCTGTCTAGAAGTACATTAGGAGTAATAAAGTCTCGTGGTAATCAAATGGAATTCTCAAAATGGATTTCAGAGGCGTGTCCCCCCCCCCCCCCGCTCCCTCTCTCTCTCTGACTTTAGTGCTCCGTTACGTTTCAATTCACCAGCATTTGCACAATAATTCATCTCCGTTCAGATTTCGCGAGCGGCTTGACAGAAGTTTACAAGCGGGGCACGTCCATTCCGGCAAAGGCGCACTTTAAATTATGAGCAATAATCTGAGAAATCCTTTCTGACACTTGGGCAAGAGGATAGTTGGAGAATTATGAGTCGCGTCGAGTTCGAACATGAAGCGGCGTGGCTAGTGAAAATAAACTGAAACTACTGGCAGCGGTCTCTCGCTGGAGCTCCACCAACAGCCCTTTGGCTTGGGTTTCGCTAAAATGAGAGGGAGGCTTGTGTGCGGAGGAGGCAAAAAGAGGTCAACTTTATCACATTATGAGCAAATAGATTTAACTCGCAGTGCAGCCGCAACACTATACAAGAGCTCTGAAATATGCAAGGCGCGCTCGGGGACCTTCGACAAACATATTGCAGCAGCTTGTGACTGCATTCCCTGAGAGCGCGTTGCATTTAGCCTGCGCCGCTGCCCTCACTTGCCGCACTATTCCCTGAAGTTTACTGCTGAGGCCTTCGTGCCAACTTTCAGCAAAACATCTGCTCCCTCCGACAGAAAAGGCAGCGAGAGAGAGAGAGAGAGAGAGAGAGAGAGAGAGAGAGAGAGAGAGAGCAGGCAAGTCACCTCAGCGTTGGTTCATTTCACAAGCAAGTGTTTCACAAGTTCAATTCACACAAAGATCCGCCGCAACGGCTGGGTAACGTATACAGCTCCTCCGGTATCGAACGGCCGTCCAAGTCTACAAACAAACCGACCTGAGCTGGAAGCGGACTGATTGCTGAATCTGATTCCCTAGACCACAATGTTGATGTGAAGCGCATCAAACCGCAAACTTTGTTTTCAAGAAGGAGGCTTTTGGCCCGTTCAATTAAACAAGGCCCAGAGCCCGAACGTGTCACAGAAATATCTGAATGTTTCTCAAAGATTTGTGACTGTGGCAATTTATCGCTGTTAAAAGTAATTGCGTCTTTGCGGCTCACTCCTCCGACTGTGTACTCCCATGGAAATGAATGCAGGCACATGATAAGGCAGCCCTTTATCCCCTTTCTCTTAACAAGCTGTGAGAAGGTTAATTAAAGGACTGAGGGGTGATAGAGTGGAAAATAGGTGGCTGAGAGAGAGAGGGGTGTTATTTGTACCTCCTCCCTCCCTTGAAGCATCAACCATTTTATGACTGTCACTCACAAATCAGCAGCTTGATGAGCAAAATGATGAGGAAATTGCTTGTGTGTGTGTGTGTGTGTGTGTGTGTGTGTGTTAAAGGGTCCTCTGCTATCTTTGGAGAGGGCTGTTAAATGGCAGGATGCAGCTGTCATGCAGAGATTGATCCATGAAGATCCACGCATGGGATCTGGCCAACAGCGAACCTACTCTCCAGTGATAAAAGCGGATACTGATGCCATTTGTCACTGAAGCTCTAATCTGTCTTAAAATGTATTATTCTTAATCACCCATGCCTGTAAACAAAGTAATACGAGTTTGTGAATCCTTCCTAAAAATGTGTATGACTATTTTCCATTGCAGCCAACCGTTGAAGCCAACCATGCCGTTATTTCCATCACTACTGACTTCCAAAATCTACATCGAAGCCCACGGATCCTCACTTTTACCACCATGGATTCCCTTGGCCGTTGGATCTTACCTTTCTTTAGCTGGATGTTGAGTCTGCGGCCCGTCTTGTTGAAGTAGGAGCCGGCGGAGGGGTTCGCGCTGACCCTGCGCTGCAGGGAGGGAGAGGGGGCCGACGGGGTCCTGGAGACCAAGGCGGGGGGTAACGTGGCGTAGCGTCGGCTCGGCTCCGGGGTGCTGCCTGCCAGAGGACCCGGGTGGCTGCTGACAGAGGGCGAAGTTCAAGGTCCCGGTTATTTTCCACCAACCGAAACAGACAATTCATAACGGGGAAAAGGGTGGAAAGGAAAGCCACAGTGCCTGAGCTGTTTACATCCAAGTTTAAACCCATTTGCATAGACAACGTTGTGTTCTTCACTGGCACTGTAGAAATATTGGCAGTGGAGTCTGTAGTACTTTGCAGAATAATTTGTACTTTATTACTGAACCAGAAGAATAGTTAAGATAGACTAAGCTCACGGCTCCCGCACTCCAGACTCTGCCGTAAGGATGGGGCTATCTTAAAGCAACAGCTATTGGTGAGCATAAGCTGTTCCGTCCCTATGTAACATACCATAACATTATATTTTGAAATAATCACAAACCAGAACACCTTCGCTATCACTTGAGGTTGTCTTTTTTTTTTTTTTTTTTGGCCTGACCTGACAAGATAGAATTTTCTCACTATCTGTATATTTTTGTCATTGACAAAAGTGCAGTATTGTGCCTTCCATGTACACACCCAGCAAACATTTCACAGACAGCGATGTGCAAGAGGAGGCCAAGTTCAACGTCAACCCCAACATGCATAAACTTTTCACAATATGATATTAAGGCACGGTTTGGCACTATATCTGCATGGGTTTTAAACGTTGGCGCAGGCCGCTGGATCAACATCGACTCAACCTCAGAGTGTTCGCTGGGTAGGGAACACCTACAAAGGCTCACCGCCATATGTGACCCTCGCCGCACAAACAAAAACAGAACGCCAAACCCACTTGTGGTTGAGGCCGGGGTGGGGCCCGGCCCGGGACGTCAGACCGGAGCGGTCCGCCGGCTGCTGGGCGTCCTGGCTGAAGCGGACCCTGTTGGACTGCGGCGGGCTCAGCTCGCTCTGGGCCGACAGCAGCTCGTACTGGCTCTTCACGGCGGCCGGGACCACGTGGAAGAGGATGACCGGGGAGCGCATGGCCTGCCTGAACATGTTCTGGGCTCTGGGAGGCAGAGAGAAGAGAGGGGGGGGGGGGGGGGGCGAGGAGGGGGGCGGAGGTCACGCGGACAGAAATGAATTAGCTTGAACGCGATAAGAGATAGAAGTACAATAATGTACGATCATAGCGCGGCAGATATAGGAGGATACAGGAGGCTATGAAGTATGTTGAGAGGAGAGAGGGAGTTGAGGAGGTTAACATGGCTAATCGCAGGACTAATCGCAGCAGAGCGGTAAAGGACAGAAATTACATTATCTATTATTACCAGTATCAAGGAGGGAGAGAGAGATAGGGACAAGGATGGGAAATGGTGAGTCAGTGGGGAGACTTTCTGTATTTTGTTAGAGTATGCCACTGAAATGTATATGGAGTATCTATCTACAGGATAGTGAAGTGTGTGTGTGTGTGTGTGTGTGTGTGGTAAGAGCTGACTGGACATGAGTCGACTAGACAATCAGAACAGAGACGATGAATCATGCAGCAGGGAGGCTTTCCAGACAACGAGGTTCCAAAGTAAGCAGACAGACACTTCATTTCTTAAAGCTGGAAAAGGGGGACAAAAAAAAAAAAAGCCAAAACACACAGAGTTTCGGGGCCAAATAAGCCGAGACAAGAGCTCGACATCATTCCCAGACGACGAGAATTGTTTAGTCTGGTTTCGCCGGCCGCACTTAGCATATAGATAGGCTGGCCCGGAGCGAGCCGCGCCGCCGCATGAGGGGGATGAGGGGCCACGGGCGCGGCGGGGTTCTGGATTCCAACAATCCCACCTCCTGTTCCCAGACTCCCATTACCAGGCCGGCGATACCACGCTGATCCGATCCAAATGACTTATTGACAGCCGCTAAGCTGCATCCGCCACAATACACAGCACTTCACTGGAGCGGTGTCACAGAGGTATATATATATACGCCACGCTGAGGCACTTCTATGGGATTCGGTCTCTCTCCGTCGTTATTCTTATGGTAATTTACGAAAAAAAATCACTCACACAGACGCGCTGTGGGGTGATGACTGAGTAAGTGTGTGTGTGTGTGTGTGTGCGTGCACATATACTGCGCCATCACTCCAGTAATCAGCCACCACGCGGGCCTGATTGAATAATAAATTACCCCATCAATGCATCATTACATTCAGTTAGATTAAGCGCCTCAAAATATTTACCCATGCAAAACAATCCAAGGAGATTAGACTATCACTTTAAATTGACGCTCTGCGCGGCGCACAATCAAGAGGAGAGGGGAAAGAGGGAGATGAGAGAGCGGGGGGGGGGGGGGGTTGAGTTCCTTCACCCCCTTATTTTTATGCGGAATCACAGTCATCGTATGCAATTGGATGCTGGAGTGTGTGTGTTGCAGAACGCTACAAAACATCACTCCCTCGTGGATTTGGTTTGTAAGCCTCTTTCACAGTAGAAGAGGCTTGGAAGGAAGCTGGGATGTTTACTAATGACAATAGCATCATTTTCCAAAAAAAAAAAAAATCTAACACCTCAGTGGCTCTGCAAAGGCTGATGAACACATTAGCATAATGTGGCGAGGTGATAGCTTTACATGCTGATGGGAAGCCTTTGTTATCTTCGCCAAAGTTGGTCAGAATGTGTTTGGCGTGCTTTGTATTTTGGAAACACAAGAGTAATCCAGGAAAACGTCTACGCCATTGAAAGGCAAAAATCGGGTAGCGTCTGACTGTACTTTTGAACGCAAAAGAGTTCCAGACTTAGTTACTGTCTATATGCATGTAAGCCCAGTGGATCTAGACGACTGCATCCAGCCCAGTATGACCGGAGGCTGGGCCTTCGTTAGCAGCAACCCAGGCTATTTCTTCCTGTGGAGGAGTGGATGATAAGGGAGAGAGCCAGTCCACCTCCAGCACGCTGCCTCCAGACCCCAGCCTGGAGGAGAAGCAATCTATTTCTCATCCCTGGCACACACAAGGGTGTAGATAAGACTTTATAGCTCGGTGTCATGGTGTGTGTGTGTGTGTGTTTCCGCGCATGTGCAAGCATCTGTGGCGAGCGTGCACGTGGTCAGGCTTATGTGTGTGTGTGTGAGAGAGAGAGAGAGAGAGAGAGAAGAGTGGCTTTGGGTAAATGGGGGGGAAAAGTCCCTGGCTTATATCTTCATTCCACTTTAGGAAATGAAGGGGAGCGATGAATCGATAGAAATGAATCGAGAGAGGCGCGTCGGCGGTTTTGGATCAGAGGGGCGACGCGGCGGTGAAGGACTGCAGGTCAGGGAGAACTATTACAGGAAGGCCAGAACCGGTCATATTTCTGTTTTACTGTGCGGACGCGTGGGTGTCACGTCTCCCCACAGTTTGGGCTCCACAGCCGCGACACTGTTTACTGTCACCGTGCTTGACGTCCAACACACTGCTCTTTGTGTAACTCGTATCTCAACACTGGACGACCACTGGGGGAAGTTGTTCTGGAGGATAATGCGTGTCTGAGCTTGTGTATATGAAGGGATGTCCAGTGTAAAATATTCTAGCATGGAAACGAGGACGTTACGTGAGAACCGGTAGGATAGAGGCATCACTGGAGGGAGCTTACTGTTCGAACCGCAGGTTGCGTATGTCTCCCTTATTAATCTTGACGATACAGTCGTTCTCCTGGAAAAGGCCCTCCTGCTCGGCTTTGCCCCCGCGCTCCAGGCGCTTCACGAGCAAGCCCAGAGTCCTGGAAAGGGTCACATAGCAGGTTACACATAAAACACATCATTTACATTCACACTGTACCACTCATACTACACACACATACACACATTAACACACAATCACATATGAGTCTTGTTCCCTGCATCCTTACATTCAAAAGGTAAAGACGGTCCATGAAAGTCAAGAAAAGAAGGTAACAGGAGGAGGAAGGGGTTAAAGTGAGTGTTAAAGACAACACTGAGTGAAATCATTAGAATTAAAGGACTACACCAACTTTTTGGTAGTTTGGCTCATTAGTCACCTTACCCAATATGTGATGAGAGGATTGGCAACAAAATCATCTCTGTGTCTCCAGTAGATAGTTCAGAACACTTCAGCATACAGTATGATAATTGCAGGTGATAAGCATTATCCAAAGTATGAAGATAAACATTTTAGTAATCCAAAGTTAGTATTGGTTTTTATTCTTTGTCTGTAGATTGATAACCTCTGACAACAAAATCTCAATTGCAAAATCTCACTGGCTAACTTTGCTCAATTCCTGCATAAACAAGTAAACAAGTTGTGCTCCAAGTCTCGCAGGAAAAGAGATCTCCTGCCAGTGGAATTGCATTCTTTTTGTTGAATTGTATGTCTATTTTACCAATCCCCTACAGAGGCCTGGCAGCTAGGTTTAAATGTTTCATTAAAATAACTACCCATCCAGTGCTAGAGTTGCTACAAGTTCTCAATTTCTCACTTTTTGGATAATGCCATTCGCCTGAAGTTACTGAACATACTGTATGCTACGGCATTAGAGAATGCACGGAGCTATCTGCCAGAGACACAGAGATCATTTCGGTGCCAATCCTCTCGTCAGATATTGGGTGACGGGATGCCAAACTCCCAAAAAGTCAGTGTAGTCCTTTACGGGAACTGCTACCCCACTGTCACCAAAAGTTAACTTGCCAAACTTTAAGCTCGAATAAAGAACTGCTTTTTTCCCGTGGCCCGGAGAAGCACTGTGTTGCTAACTGAATATTAAGCCGCTGCCTATCTTTCTGTCTCCCTCTCTGTCTGTCTGTCTGTCTGTCTGTCTGTCTGTGGGCAGGTCTGTGAGAGCGACAGGGCCGGCCGGCTGAGGTAATCCAGACCTTCAGCTAAGTGATCATCTTATGGCTTCAGAGCAGACATTGCAGTTGCCTTCGCCGGGGCTTAAGACGAGCACCGGCAGCGCTGTAATAAATACCCAAACGGTTCCGCGGCAATGCCATCTCAGCAATCCCTTCAAAAAAAAGAGGCAACCTTTACCTTCAAATGCCGCCCCTCCCTCCTCTAAATAAATACATCAGAGAGCTCCTTGGGGCTTTAGCTAGGCCCCGAGGATAACCGCATGCAAAGAGATCTGATGCGCGCTCACACAGCACAACTACAAACTCCATCCGTCTCTAAGGCGCCGAATGCCTGAGGTAGCAGGTAGACTGAGCGAGTGCAGACGTTTGGGTGTCCTCGCATAAACCGGCGGAAAGTTTTGAGGCCGACTTTCGGGGAAATAATGAAAAATGATGAAACGCATCAGAGCAAAAACTAGCGAGAAGCCGCGCGGCACATATCAAATTACACTGCAACTGGTGCTTTATCAGCAGCAAGGACATAACCTGCCTGTTGCACGCAGTTTCCAGTTACTTCCCATCATTTCGCTGAATACATACACAAAAGCAAATTAACAGTGTGACAGATTCGCGGAGCTGTTTAGCATTTCAGCCAAATAGGGCCACTCTCAGATCGCTGGTCTAATTGGCTGCATAATGTGGACCTCCACGCTCACACCGCCGACTCATCTCGGCTCCTCAATGGGGGCAAATGGCTCAGCGCTAAGTTGGAATTAAAGAGCACAAAAGGGCTTTCTCTCGCTCTCTGTGTCTGAGCCGGCCTTGCCAGGTCAGCTTAAGTATGTTAGACAGAGAGTAATTGCGGGCAGTGTGGAACCGGACATGATTGTGCTTTATCTCCATAACTGTTGACAGCTTGAAAACAAAGTATTGTGCATGAAGATTACGGCTCGGACAGAGTCTAATGACTTCTGATCTGGAGGCGGACCCCGAGACAGCGGATAAAGGCCTTCGATGGAGCTTCAGCTGATCCCCGATCAGTATTCAAAGCAGCGGCGGTGACGATTAGGGATAAAGCGCTGTCTCTTAGAGATTTCAAGAAGATGATGATTTCTTAAAAGCGCTATTATTGTGATGACTGTAATGCACTGCCACCCTCTCAATTCCTTCCCATCTCGCTGATGGGGTTTTTTCGTAGATACTTATCAGTTACTTGGGGAAATCAGGGGAGCTAAAGTAAAATCGAAATGGCGTTCTCGAAGGCTCTGAGCCAGTGAATTCATGAGGTGCTGGATATGAGCACAAGTAGTGAATAGCTAGTAGACATTATTGGCAGATACTGGACAAAAATCAGCCTCACTAAAATGTTTCCGTTTTCCTAGAACACAAGAGGCACCATCAGAGTGGACTCAACTGCTGAGAAATGGTTTGAAGGAGGCCACCTGCTCTCATCTACTGCCTTTAATTAAATAATACTGTAATGCAATCAGGATCCATTTATGCACAGCAATTATGTCTGTTGTTTGTTTACAGTTCAAACTGGTCATGGAATGAGCAGTTCATTAACCGAAGAATGCATCTGTGAGGAGCGTGTGTGTGTGTGCATGTGTGTGTGCACATAGCACTGCTCACAAACTCTGTGCATGTATGTATGTGTGTTTCCATGCCCATGTGTTTGTGTGTGTGTGTGTTTGGTACATGAATGCATACCGTATGTATGTGTCTGTGTGTGGGCACGCAGTACTCAAGGTAGCTCCACACTGCTCACACACTGCGCTTGTGTGTATGTGTGTTTGCAGGTACGCATGTGCATGTGTTTGTATGTATGTATGTGTGTGTGTGTCTCTGTGTGTGTGAGAGACAGGCAGGAGTGGCAGAGTCTCTAAGCTCTCTTCTCCGGCTGTCCCTCCTCCTGCTTGTATCTAACTTGATGTAGGCGCAGTGGAGCAGAATGCCAGCAGTGGACATTGCAGTGCCTGCAGTTCCTTTGTTCGCTGTCTGGGCTTGCTGGCTGCCTGACCCCTATGGCCCTGGTCTAGACACTAATGACAGCCCGCTGAGTCTAATGCCTCCTGTCCTAGCATACAGCGCACAGGAAAGAGCTGGGCCAGGCCATTAGCGTCATCCGACTTGCCAGACGCTCAGTCTTATCATGTCTGGGGCTAATTGAAGGCTCTGATAGCTATTAGTGTCGATCTTAGCTGATGGAGATGGAATTTAGTGGCCGTGCAGCATTACAGTACTGTATGTGGCAAGATGCCGTTTGGCTCTGTGGGAATGCTGATGGATTTGAACTTCAAAAAACACAGCGATTCAAATCCGATCTTTAGTTTGTTTGGTGCGACTCATCGTGAATCGTTATTTTCCCCCCTCGTGAGTCAAAGTGTCACAGCGGCTGAGGGAGTCAATCACTTGAGGTCAAAGCTAAATATAGTTACACAACACTTCCTTATAAACCAGCGATGGGATTAGTGTCCCAAAGAAATGACACGCAGCGATCTTCAATGACGGCCGTCCCGTCGCCCCTGCATGTCATCCCATTACGTCTCCCCACCCCGTCCTTTCACCTCCTTCCCCTTCCCTCTTTCCCTTCGCTGAGTAGCCGCATTCATCCGACCTTGGTGGCGTGCCAGTCCCTTGGCGTATACCGGGGGCCCTGCGTTACCCGCGAGCTTTTAGTTTGATTACATTTGGCCCGCTTCCTCTGTCCTTTATTTTTTCCCCGAATACCCATAAACTGCGATGTCCCTTGTCATCGACACTCTTCGTCGGCTGAAATTAGGCAAAGGGAGGCAGTTTCAGTCACCTTCAAGACCCTATTATGTCTGAGGACACAGGTTGGAATAAAAGAGAAGCATAACAAGACCTAGAAAAACCACGCAGTCAAGAGCAAAAAAGACACTTTCATCCGCTCTCCTTCCCACCGGGGGCGTCTGAGCTGTGGGATATGAGCGGCACTGGCTATACGGGTGTGGTGTTTCAGCAGCGAGAATCACAGAAAAAAAAAAAAAAACAGGAGAATGATGAGGAGTAAAGAGGGCCGAGAGAATCAGAGTCAGTGAAAAAGATAGCCTTGAGCGACACGTACAAAGAGGCGAATAAGAAAGAACAGAGTGGAGAGAGAGACAGAGGGAGAGAGAGAGAGAGAGAAAAGAGAAACGAGTGAAGTGAGGAGTGAGTACGAGAAGAAAGCAACATCCACAGGGCTTCGAAAACCAAAGGATGCAGGAGACATATTGGGACGAAGACACTAACTAGCCACTCTCCATACGGCTGCATTGATTCTCGGGTGTTTTTTTTTTTTTGTTTCTTTTCTCTTTTTTTTTTACCTGACATCCAGCGAACTGAAAGGCACTACGTGGATCCCCAGGGGCCCTCCTCCGTTGGACACCTCGACCGGCTTGAGCATGCCACTGCGGGACGATGATGGATGAGACCGAGAGGAGGAGGAGGAGGAGGAGGAGGAGAAGGAGGGAGGGAGGGAGGGAGGGAGACATGCATGAATAAAAAATAACAGGAAACGAAAAGGAAAAAAAACACAGAAAAGCAGGATACAGAAGGTGACACAGTCTAACATGACAGGTGGATGACAGTTTGTTGGGGTGGGGGGGGGGAAGTGTGGGGGGATCCGAGGCCCCTGGCGGAGGCCGGATCGCGCGGTCTACTACGGAGTCATCCATTACAAAGTCAGGCCCGCGGACCCCGGGGTCGATTAGGGGACCCAAATGGAGACTCCAATTAAGTGATTAAGATCAGATCCTGTCGCTAAGAGAGAACAGATTAATTGAAAAAATGTGCGAGGAAGGGGGGGAGGAGGAAGAGGAGGAGGAGGAGGAGGAGGGGGTTCATTTGTGTAGATAAAGACGTGACGGTGCGGGGAGACAAATGAAGGAGAGTGACCGTTGATGCTAGATGAGTGCGATGGATGCATGTGTTGGGCTTTGTGTTGTCGCTATACGCTGATATATTTGTCATGTGATGGCATATTGGCAATCGTTAACCTCTCTGGTATTATGGTAGTACATCAAGACATCACATATTCAATGCAGCATAATCAAAATTAAATGTACAACGCTGGATGGTTCACTCACTCTATACTTAACACAGGAGAATGTTCCACTGAGGAGTCGGCCCTCCCTACTGGCTCTATCCGTCCGTTTCTCCCTTCTTCTCTCCTCCGCTCCTCTTCCTCCTCCTCCTCCTGCAAAGAAAGAAAGAAAAAAAAAACCACAGAAGAAGACAGAGGGTAAATCATCAAATGGCCACGAGACCCACACTCTTGCCTGTCATTATTTCTATCTGGCTGTGCTTGCATCTCCTGCTCTCCTGCCCCTCTCTCTCTCTCTCTCTCTCCTCTGGCTTTTAATCCAATTACCTGCAGGAAGGAGTAATGGCCTTTATTCTAAATCAAAAGGGACTTTCGGTGCGGGACAGACCGCGGTGCTTCTGCTTCTGCCGCAGAGACATCCCGACCCAGCCCAAAAAAACCTCAGCGACGGCGGTGACAAAGAGGCCCCGATCGATTGTTCCTGCTCAATCAATCGGGTCTGGGCCTAGGGGGGGGGGGGGGGGGCTTGGCCACACCGGCCAGGTCTTGCGGTAATGCGATCGCGTTTAGAGTGAAAGAAAGTGGTCGTGCCCGCTGTCATTTGTTCCTCTCACTCTCTCTTCATTTCATTTCACCCTCCAGGGCCATTAGACGGCAGAGGGGGGCTTTTTAACCGACAGGCCAGACGTCTGAGGACTTAACTAGCCTCTCGGACGAGACGGGACAGCTTCATGCTCTCTTTTAACGGGGGATGGAACCTTTAGCTGGGCTCGGTTTATGGGGATGCTGCAGATCGAGCGTCGGGCATGTGGTGATGATATGCTGCACTTAGAACAGGAGGGAGACATATTTAATTAACAGTGTGAAGGGTTGATTTTCAACTCATCGTCATCTGTTGGAAGACTTATTCATATAGCTTTGGTATGCATTGTACATAAATAGAGCTGCAGGATATCTAATGGGCAGCTGACAAGCGATGCCAGACAGCTGGGAAGGTTCATCCACAGCCGACACCCACAGTAAGCAACACAGTTCCTTCATTATAAATGGAGAAGGAAATTCTACTTTTTGCTCCACTGATTGTATTCCAGACGGCTGTGGGTTGTGTGCGTGCACCCAGTCACAGAGCACCCCACTCCTCGAACAGTCTGCCGAAACGCTTTGTTAGCCGCTGCTATTTCTACGCCCCCCCCCACCCCACCCACCCCCCCCTATCACCTTCCTCTTTCTCTCTCTCTTTCTAAAATGTCAAGCATATCCAAATAGGTCTTGTGGCTTTCTGGCTTCTGTATGGAAATAGATTCAGCCCTTTGCAGAAGCCGGGGGAATCTTTGGCGACACGCAGAGCGACTCCGAGACCCCCCTATTTATTTATGGGTTGGGGGGGGTATGAAAATTTCATCAGCGGCGTACCTTAGGAGACCCCCGACTTCGCCCTACCTGTCTGCTTCCCCTCTGTATGAAAATGAGTCGAGTCAAGCAGTCAACCCCCGCCTTTAATTACGTGTCAGCCGAGGTCCCGGCGGTGCCTCGCGGGGCCCCGTTATTCACAAAGCCTTTTATGAAAACCCCCAAGGTGGGGTTGGGCTGGATTTTAATATGCTGTGTGCAAACTCCTCCAAAGAGACCCGGCCACCCGTGGGAATCCTCAAATAAAGATGCCTTGGTGGGGAGGGCGTGCGGCGGGGCGGGCATGTGAAATCTGACAAACAAATAAGTATAAATATAGGGACTGTGTGAGATCAGATAGGCAGAAACGGAGCTTGAATGAAACGGGAGTGAGGCGGCGGTGCTGGACCGCGCCACTCGTCTCCTTAGACAATTGAGCGAATGGAGAGGCGAGCCCATTCACATACATATCATCACAGACGCTGACAAGTAATTAACTTCAATAACGGCAGTCTCCCGGCTTTTAGTTTGCCGGGTGACAAGTGGTTGTGGCGTGACTGCATCTCTCTCTCTCTCCCTTTTAGTGTCTTTCTGCTTAGTTTTCTATCTAAAGCAGAGAAGAACAGCTAGAGCAGTGGTTCGATCTACCGTCTTAGTTGTGAATTAATTGCACTATGATATATAAACTCCCAGTTGTTCAGTTTGTTTTACTGTGAACGCAATGTGGGGGCGTATTATGTCGCGCCCCCCCCCCCCCCGTAGTTCCTCTGTTCCCCCCCTAGGAGGCGCGCCCTGCAGTTTGGGAACCTCTGAGCTAGAGAGAGAGAGGAGGCGGTGTGATGGGAGATAGAGAAAGGTTACAAAAAGGGAAGATATCTGCGATTAGTACCTGTCAGAGCACAGAGGTCTTTCTGTTGAGCCAGGCCCACAGAGTAATGCGAGCAGGCTGTGTGTGTGTGTGTGTGTGTGTGTGTGTGTGTGTGTGTGTGAATGTGAAGGGGAAAAATTGCCCAAAAAATGACACGCATGCATATTAGAGCAGCACCAGAGTACGGTGATATTTCGATCCAGGTACATTGTAGACACATGGTGTGAAAAGGCTGAGTATGAATGTGGAAAAAAAAAAAAGAGACCGGTGATAAAAAAAGAAATGTTAGAAACTGTGTGAAGTGAGCAAAGCAGGGTGAGTTGGCACTGGAGGAAAGACAAGAGGAAAGGAGAAAAAGAGTTGAAAACTAAAGATACAGAAAAAGAGGGAGAGAGATAGAGGCTTATATGGACATTGAGAGACAGAAAAAGAGAACAGAGGGGGAGGAAAGTAGCAGTAGTAGTCTTAAAATCAGTCTTAACAGTATTAAAATCTTGCTTTTCTTAAAAAACAAGTCGGAAAATCTGCAAACGTTTCCACTGCAAATCAACATGAACATAACATCAAGAACTTTTCTGGATCAAGTGATTTTCTTGACACTTTTGATGTGGATCTCATTCTGCCTTGCTTCAGATATTGGCACTTGTTCCAAGGAAAGTTCTCTAACAATTGAAACCGCATTGGGAAAAAAGTGGAATTATCTCACTCCAATGGCAAGATTTTTAACAAAATGAGTGCGTTGTGAAAGTTTTATGATACTTTTATGATACTAGCACTTTTAAACACAGCCTCGGTATAATTACCATAAACAAATGTAACCATGACTGAGACAATTGGTAGCCTCCATATTGTTAGCACTAGTGTTTCTCAAAATTAAGACCACATTTCCCATAAACCCTGTCGCTTCTTGTTGCAAAGGGGATGTTTCTACTTGCTTCGTTTGGCCCTCTTTCTCTTTTGTGCCATAAAGCGATCTCCCATTGTGCTGTAAAGCAATAACCGCAGATTTCCCATGAAATCCGACCCGGTGGCGCACGATGCATAAAGAGGAATGTAGAGGCTGACAATCTTCTTGGTGATGGTTTTATTTGTTTATGGTAATTATACTAATGCCTTCAAATGAATGCGGTAATGATTTATTGTTAAAAATGCTGCACATATAGCACTGTTAAGACTGAATATGAGACTTAATGGGTGTTTTTTTTGCAGTGTAGTCCCCAAGGATAGCTAGTGACTTCTTTCCCTAGTGACTGAGCAGTGAGTCAGTAAGGCACAGGTCTCAGGCTCAGGCTCTCCTTGTCACCAGGGGCAGAGGAGGAAGCCAACCCCCTTTATATTCACTGCCAACCCACTTACTGCCTGTCCCCGTGTCAGTGGCAGCACTAAACACTGACTGACAGCAGAGGAGAGACACTGGCTTAACAGACATCTGCCTCTCCCCCTCTTTTTCTCTCTCTTTCCTCTCCTCGCCCTGAGACCTTTGGCACCCGAATGATCTCTCTCTCTCTCTCTCTCTCTCTCTGTTTTTAAGTCTCTCCATCATTCTGAATCTCTCCTTTCTCCCTCTCTAGACACTCCCCCGAGTGCTTTTAGCACCCTGTTGATCCCTTGGTAACCGGTGAAGTGGAGACGCAGCAAGGCTTTTCAACTCTCCCTGGCACCTCATTTCTCTCTCTCTCTTTATCTCTCTCTCTCTCTCTCTCTCTCTCTCTATCTCGCTCTCTCATGGAGTAGTCCTGGGAGCCCATTTCTCAGTGCATAAGCGAAAGGAGGTCCTGGTCCAGGGCCAAAATCAGCCAGCCTCTTCGACAATAATAGGAAGCAAAAATGAGGTTAGAGGCTTGGCCATCAGACAGCCCCTGCATTAGATTATTGAGGCTGATATGAGAGAGAGAGAGAGAGAGAGAGAGAGAGAGAGAGAGAGAGAGAGAGAGACCTGTAAAGAGACCTGTAAAGTGCAGAGTCCTGTTTCCTTCCACGAGGGGAGAGGATGGGGTGTGGAAGACAAGGAGAGAGGAGGGAGGGAGGGAGCAGCTGCCTGGTCAGGGGGGAGACCTCTATACACACACACACACACACACACACACACTAATACATATTGAAGCCCACTGCTCGAGGGTGGGGACTAAGGGACTAAGGGTACGTGTTGAGGAGCTGTCATCCTCCATCAACCACTGTCCTAAAGGAGACCTACTGTATGTGTGTGCGTGTGTGTGTGTGTGTGTGCAGCTCGGAGTGTGTGTCATGCCATTAGCCGCGGGCGAGTGGAACATGTAGTAGTTGGGGGGTAGTCGGGGTGGGGGATGGGGGCACGCGCTCCCTCCTGAGCCCGTCGTCGGTTTCGAGGGCTTAACAAGGACAGGGTCAAAGGTCGCGGACGGATGGTGTGTTTCTGGCCACCACCCCTCTTTTAGGGCCGGGGTCCACATCTGTGTGACAGCTTAATGCGCGGAACATGCCTCGCTGTCAGACAGTGTCACGCGCGCTCTCTCTTACAACGGAGCGCCTGTGCATGAGCAGAACAATGGAGGCCACAGAACAGGATATAGAAATGTCCAAAAAAGGGACAAAGTGGCAGGAACGCCGCGGCAATCATAAAGGAAACAAGCAATTTAGCAAAATGGCTGTTGAAATATTTACAAAGGCTGCACCCCCCTCCCTCCCTCCCTCCCTCCATTACCCCTCCCGATTTAGCCGTCTAAAAATATGGAACATTAATTGTGCGAGGTGACATACGCCCTTTTCTGGAAACGTTAAACCAGCCAAAGGTAACAAACGGCGCCGGCGTGTGAAAAAGAATCTCTTTTCGGCGAGCGGAGGTGCGAGGCGGACTTTAAAAAAAAAAACCCAGCGGAGGAGGCGGAGGCTTTCCTCTCCCTTGCAAAAAAAAAAAAAAAGGTTAAGGAGCCATAATTGTACCCTCATTACTTGGAGTTAATGCGGCTCGAGTAAAAACCGTACAACAGACAAGACCGGACAGGACTCCGCAGCGCCGTCACTTTGCACGGCGGCATTGACATACAGAGAGAGACAAGCAGCCGGTAATAACTCCTAATAGTCCTATTAAAGTTCCTTTGACCTCACTGAGCAATTACCGATAGTTTTCCACCTCCACCGGAGCCAGCATCTCTCTGTTTTCAATCCGCCGTGAAAGGGAAGTTTATGGCCTTAGACAAAAAGATTTCCCCCCCTAAATTTGAACAACAACAGATGATCACAACTCGTGTGCTTCAAAGTAGGCTTGCGGCTGACGGACACCACACCTTGGAAGACTGAAGTCATGAACTAAAGCCCATTTTCACGGGCGTTCACCGCCTCTGAAGTAAGTAAGGCGACCTGGTCGTAGCTGGGTCAGAGCGGGCCGCGCATGGATTCATCTCCACATTACAGAAGGTCTTTTATCCCTCACGTCCGGCCCCTCGGAGGAAAAGTGCCATTAGGGCCGAATTAAGCCCAAAAAATGGGCATCGTGATTAGATCGGACGTGACTGCAGCGCCCGCCCCACCCCTCTCCGCCATCGCCATCCTTAACCCTTCCCTCTCCGCCGGGGTCATCGGACTCCCGCCGCCAATCACGTCCCCATTAAAGCAGCCAATACGTCACGGTAACTGGGATGATGAGACACTTATGTACATTTATGCCGCAGATAGGGGGACGCTAAAAAGGGCAGGGCGCCAAGTTAACCTGGTTAGCGGATGATGAAAGGGTCATCATGACATCGTTCATCCCCTCCATGATTTCCCTCAAAGGCACTTAGTGGTTGTCGGATGGGAGGTGGATGCCATTCGATCTTAGCATACTTTCCTATTTTCTTCATTTATTTTGTTATTATCTTAGGGATCGTGATGATTTCAGCCAATGATCATTTCAATACCCAGCATTTTTAAGATTTATTGTGTTGATGTGAAGGTGAAATGGACAAATATACAGTTCAGTATCTACTGTACTATAGGGCCTTTTTTCTGTAAGTGTTAATCTGGTTTGGCAAACTGATTTGGCAAGCTCCCTGTTGGACCAGAAATAGCAGAGCTGGAAGAAGCCTGGCAGATAATGAAAGTGATGTGACCCTGGTATCTGCCGTCTCTCACTTTGTGTGTGTGTGTGTATGTATGAGAGGGAGGGAGGGAGAGATAGAGAGAGAGAGAGAGAGAGAGGGAGGTTACGATGCTACAGTCCTGTGTCTGCGTGCCAAGGGTAGAAGCCGAGGCGGCGCCCGTTCCTCTGATGAGGACATGTGTTGTCTTTCATATTTCACACCCGGCACCCGTGGGCTCCGGCACCGCGGCTCCGTTCAAAGGAGAGCGCGCTCATTCCCTGCTCCAGATTAGATGTACTATTCCTTTTGATAAGGAGGAGACGGCGTGGAATATGTGATGCGGCGCTAGGTTCAGAGATTGAGGACACAACCTTTTTTTTTTTTTTTTGGGCACACTGGAACGTTTGGCATTGCTGACAAAAAACAAAACAACAAAACAATCTCAGGATGCTCTCACATCCGACTGATAATATGAAGATGTGGCAGGGAAGAGGGTCAAGAGCGCTGATGATGTCATTATAGGCAAGATAGAGAAGTCTCTAGCTGTAGTCCTTTAGGAGAAGCGAAATATCTATTCATTCATATATACTTAATTAGATATTTTCCTGCCAGTGAGATTAGCTTGCGTGGTATATTGTACTCCCAGTGGGCCAAGTTTATTATGGCTTCACCCCACTCCTCTCTTTAATCAACAAAGCCTCTCGGCCTTTAAATCTGTCTCTCTTTGTTTTTGTTTTTTTTTAAGACAGGGCTAATGGCTCATAAAAGTTTGGGCTATGACGTGGATTTACTTGAAGCAAATTAGGGGGACAGGCAGGTTTTTTAATGCTGTTAAGCAAATTAGATCAGAGATGTGAGGTTGCATTTGTCCACATCAGAATGGAGTGGGGGGGATGGGGTGGGGTGGGGTGGGGAGGGTTGGTGGGGGGGTGACAGACGGACAGGAGTGTTTGCAGGCTGACATTCGGCAAAACAAAGGTCTCTCTCACTCCACTTCTCTCCATCTCTCTCTTTGTCTCTCTCTTCCTCCGTCTCTCTCTCTCTCTCTCTCTCTCTCCCTCTCTCTGTCAATGGGAGACCTGCTGCTGTGTGGAATACATCATCTGCCAGCGCCTGTTTCATATCAGCGCCGGGCTGATCTATCAATGACACAGCTGCCTTTGGTCTGCCCACTGTATCGTTAAATTGCACTTTAATTAAATTAGGCCGGCTAATTATGAGGGCTTAAATCAATCACCGGGTCAATAACAAAAGCCCAAAGCGGACGGAGAGGCCCGAGACTTTTTCCAAACCTCATCAATAACGGCCGCAACAGGAGCAGGCCGCTCCTGCGCCAGAGAGCCGGAGGTTCAAACGGTTAGGAATTACCGAGAATTGAGTTATCGCCACCGGCTTTTTGTCCAGAGCGCTTCTTACTCTTACGCGCTCCGTGAATAATTTCATTGGGATACAGTAGGAGTGTTTTCAAAGAGTTCCAAGGTGCGCCGCGCTTTGCATTCGAATGGCACTTCAAAAGGGGTGTTTAGAGCGGATTTAGAGTTTTTTGATGCGTTGAAAATAAATAGTTCAAAAGGGATATTATGACTTCTCAGGCACCTGCCTTGAGGTGAGGGGGAGGTGAATCTCGCCAGATAATCCCGGGGTTGAGTGCGCGGCCCTGCTGGGTGGACGGTCCCGGCTGAATCCCGGGTCTTTGCCCATGCATTAAAGGAGCTCCGCGGTGCTTTTCACAGATTAATCATCATTTTGAGCTTATTAAGTGGGAGGACAGTCTGCTTTCCACTGCTCAGAACGTTTAATCCATCTTTCAAACTGTGAAGGTCAGTGAGCGAATGTTACCCCCGCCGAAATAATAGCGGCTGTTTGAATTTCAATGAGAGCACCCGCGGTTGAGATCCGGATTGTAATTAAATACATTTCCTTTTTTTTTTTTTTTTTTTTTTTTACTTTTAGTGGCCGTTCTAGCAATTAAATGAGTCAGAATCACACTGACTTATTGAGCGGCACAGTGGCTGCCAAGAAACTACACACCCTTGCCAAATTGTGATCTGAACTATACAACAGCGACTTCAATGCGAACGTTTGCATCAGCAAGTAAAAGCGACAGCACTGGGAAGAAAGGTGTGGAGTCATTCTTCTACACAAGAATCCCAATCGCCGGTCTTCATTGTCCTTCTATAGGACTCTTCGGCGGGTCGCGACCTCAAACCTAAACACACCGAATAGAAGAAGGAAGGAATGAAGTAGAGGAAGAAGAGGGAATGAGGAAGACCGATGCTGGACTATGAATAATTTAGCGGACAGCAGAGCTCCGGTACACACTGCAGCGAGTCATTAGGGGGGGCGAGCGGTCTATTCCACAGATTAGCCATTGTTTGCTGCCTTGTCTGAGGGTGGGGGGGGTGGGGGGGTGGGGGGGCTTCATCTGGAGTGTCGGGGGAGCATCGTGGAGCGGGATGGGGTGGGGGGGGCTCTTTCCATTTAGTTTTAATTGGAGGCTGAGATTCTGGGCGAGGGAGTTGTGGGGGGGGGGGGGGGGGGGGGGGGACAGAAAGCCATTTGGCCGAGTCCTCGCTCTCAGCCGGGGCTAAATGAAGAAGGCCGAGTGGAGATGAGGGGCCTGTAGAGGGCCAGTAATGAAGAGAGGTCCCAGTAGACCCTGGCATAGCCACGGCAATCTGCTGGACCCAGGGAGACGGGGAGAGGAGGGAGGGAGAGAAGAGGGATAGAAGGATGGAGGGGCGGGCTGTTTGAGTTAGCCTCCATTATCAAGAATAGGGAACATCCTTGTCGATATTTTATACTGCTATTCATACACAACGCGATAAGTCCTTTTTTGACTTTGATATGCCCCTGAGTGCAGCCAGGATTAGACAGGATATCAATATAATCATGGGAACGTGATATGTAGAGCTTAAGAGAATTTCTACCCGCTAACTACGATGAGCATGTCTGATTTGATTTGCCTGCCGATTGAACGATGCGCCCGCCGCCGCCGAGATAAACGGATGAGGAAATCATCAAAGTGTCACAAGAAACACAAGACAAGGAAGATCGCAAGAGTCGATTGTCAACTTGCAGCTTGTAAACACCGTGAACGCGTGTGCAGTGGGTTCTTCACACACACACCCAGCACACACAGGTTTACACACAAGGGATCCAAAGGGATACCCGCATATCAAGGTACCTGCTTGCATTTTCAGCCAAATCACACAAAAACATCAGTAGGATTCACATCCCCTCCCCCAGCCGCACATACACACACAAACACTGAGACACAAACACCAACATGCAAACCAACACACACACATAGCTCTCCGCTTCGCCGTTATCTAAATGGAAAAGGCTGTCAGCGTGGTTCCGGTGGAAATCATGAATGCATGTGGGAATATGGGAGTGCGTTGTGATGGAGCTCAGCAGGGGTGCTATTCTGCAAAACAGCTCCCATGGCCCGTATACCTAGAGCATAAAGAGAAAATTCCAATGGAAAACTGCTCCGCGGGGAGAAGCTCAGCCCATTCCAATGGCGCTCCTTGCCAGAATGAGACTATTAACGCTATCTGGGCTATTCCAAAGTCAACGTGGGCGCCCAGCCTTGAGACACTTGAGCATTGCATTGTGCTGATGTGATTTCCCACGTTGGAAAGGTCACCTGTGAATAGGCAGCACACTGGCAGATGGCATTATAGCATGTGGTATAAACAGCTCTGGGAGTCGGGCTTGAGAATGGCGACTTCACCTGAATTCAAGCCTACAGCGGTGGTCCATATTTGTAGAAGTCTCCCATAATGCAGCTATACTTTGCTAGGTGACGTTATTTACATTTTGAGTCAGCACACACTGGGTGTTGCAGGGATCAAACATGTGACTTTTCAGTTACAACACTGCCTCTTAACCCAGAACGCCACGCAGCTGCATCTTTCCTTGCATGTATTCTTTATTGGCTGCTGTAGTCTCTTCTCTACCAAACGTTAAAATGTAAGACTGAATAGAAATATTGCAGCCCAAAATAGATATAGAGAGAGTAATATTTGAAATGATCCAAAAAATACCTTTCAGTAATGCAGTACAAAGTGGCCGGCTACCATGGCTACATCTGTGTAGGAGAAAGGAGAAAGAACCGACTGGCTAGCTACCACGTCTCTCCTCCTCGCTCTCTCCCTCCTTCAAGGCTTTCTCTTCCTCCATCTCCCTGGCTCAGAAATAAAAGCATCCCATTCCCCTCCATTCGCATCCAACTGTGACCGCTTTTGTTCTGCGAGCGATGCAAATGAAATGGGTCTCTTTGGCCGAAATGCTGAAGCAGTCCGTCTCGTGTTTCTCTCCGGCCCCGAGATGTGGATGTTTACTGTCGGCCGGGGCCTTATTACATTCCTACAGCAACTTAAAAGCATTGCCCCCCCTAATGGGGCCTATAAAACAGTGAGAAAAGCCCATTGTGACAATGGACCTCATTGTGCCAGAGTGGACTCATTTGGCGCTCGGGCGGAGAGTGGAAATGTGCGGCATATAAAAAAAAAAAAAAAAAAAGAGAGAGGGACACTGAGAGTGAGAGAAATCAAATAAATAGGAGCGAATTACTTCTCGCTGTGGGAAATCGGATACTGTCAATCACCAAAGTCCATCACCGGTGCCTCAGTGGGGAATAAAAGCGCTTAGCCATTTAGACTAATAGGTGTGGTAGAATATAGTCTTATTAGCCTCTCATGTATTTGATTATTTGTGTCTTTCTTTTATTTATTTTTTTCGCCTTTTCAGAGTTTCGGTGTTGATGGTGGGAGAAAGAGAAAGCTAAAATCTACTTAACGCCCCCCCTCCCACCACCACCACTACCACACCAACACCATTTAAGGGAGCTGTCTTCTTTGTCCTAGATGTGTGGACTTTGCCTGATGCTGTGGTGTAGGAGCTTCTTGCTGGAGCGAAGCTAATTCTCGCCCTGTTAACAGCCCAAAGTGGGCTGTTAACAGGGCGAGGTCGGCTCCATTTTGAAACGCCCTTCACTTCCCACACGGCCACGCCTTGTCTGAATATCGACCGACGGACACTCGCTCCCCACTACTCCCACTGAGCAAAGCGAAAATCTCTTTATTTTTGCAGAGAGATAATGTCAAAAAAAATTATTCCGCCTTAAGGAACGGTGTTAAGAGTGTGTGTGTCCTCCTCTCCCGGCTTTGTTCTGTGCTGCCCGCGCCGGTTCGGGCTCCATGCTGGGGGCCCCGCTTTTATTCCCCGAAGTCATTATTGTCTTCAGCTAAGGTGCCCCTGCTCCCTGTGATTTGTGGGTAATGAGCTGGCACCCCCCCTGCCCGTGTTCAATTATTCTCATTGAGAAAGTGATTTCTCACTCCACGGAGCAAATCGGAGAAGGCGAGCGCGTGAACTCTAATCAGGAATTAACACGTTCACAGCCAGCCACGCGGGAAGGAATATCTGCCCCAGTACTGTAGGGTTACGGTGGATATGGACAGATAAGAGGGAAAGAAAGAGGAGAGATGAGAGATGCAAGTAAACACGTTTTCCACCTGTCCCCAGAAAACCTTATTCCAGTTCATCCTCCCGTCTTCGGCGCTTTGAAGTGCGGAATGAGGGAGGGAAAAAAAACAGCGAAATGAAAAAAAAGTTTGCCTGTCAAAAAGTCTTGAGGTGATGTGTTTACAACCGGAGCTCAGGCAGCCTCGCTGAAGGGCTGTTCGCTGTGATGGGGTGAACGGAGGAGAGGGAACGACATCTGAGTGGTAATTAACCACGGAGAGAGAGAGAGAGAGAGAGAGGGAGAGCTGAGAGGAGAGGAAACACGCAGGACGAGTGCAAACTTTGAAGCGAGAAATAGACAGAGAGAGAGAGAGAGAGAGAGAGAGAGACAGAGAGAGAGAGAGAGAGAGAGAGAGAGAGAGAGAGAGAGAGAGAGAGAGAGTACCCACAGCTCAATGACTACTAATGACCTGACTGTAGAGAAACGGAGGAGTCAGGATGACAGCTTCAGCACAAAAAGGAAGGACACTGACAAGTAGATTTGCTTTTGGAACTCGGGTTCGACCGATATATTGCTTCACCGATATATATAGCCGTTATTGGCCGTTTATTACAAATCAAATATATATACAGTATATCATGTCATCCACCTCTAATATGGTTGTAAATGATAGGTTGTTTGTTTGATTACATATTAGATTACGTGATTTATTGTACTATATAATTGAGCAATACTACACTAGTTGTCTATGGGAAGCCCTTAAATTGATTCTATGACACACTTGGATCAGATTCCACACATTATTATTATTATTATTATTATTATTAGTAGTAGTAGTAGTAGTAGTAGCAGTAGTAGTAATAGTATCCTGGGTTTCAGTTGAGAGTTTTAGTTGCATATATGGCTTAACAGCAAGTGAAACACTCTCCCAATAAAGTGATGAAAACCGGAGTTGACTTCAATTATTTGAATGGAAGCTGTGTAAAACTGTAGAAAAAGGTAAATAAATAAATACAATTATTCTGGTAACAGTGTATCAACATATAGCCTACAAAGGTAGGAGTATAGCAATGACACTGAATTGCCAATTCACTGCACAATGCCATGTGCAATAATTGATACAGATCATTTAAGTTTAGTGGCAATGTCAATGCAACACAAATGACTGTTTTCCAACAACAGTCTTCAGTTACAGTCTACAGTTAATTATATAATGTAGTCTTTCTGTATAGTCACTACAGGAGATATATCAAGGTAAGTAGTACAACTGAGGTAAGATACACTTAGTAGCTAGTGCAACAACAATGCTAAGTACTAGCTTAGAATGAAGACAGCATGGCTTGGTAACTAAAAAGCAAAAGTAAAAACTCTCAAAAGCAACATACTTCTCTCATAATGGTATAATACTGTACACAACAACTTCATTTTCAGTTTACTTACAGATTATGCTTCTTCAAGGCCATAAACAACGGAGATGGACATGGATGTCACCACGCTATCTAATACATGGTCTAAATGCTGTTTCAGGGGCTTTTCCACCCCAACAAGAATAAAATCCTGGTGGAATACCTCTAATTTTCTGGAATTTCATGGAAATCTATTCATACATTTTTGCTGCTGACACCCACACACACAAACTAATTAACTGACAATAACCTGGTTGAGGTAACTATCAGTATCGGCCTTTAAAAACCCAGATCGGTCAAACCCTAATCTGAACTGCCACTGTCTGTCTCTAATACACACATACACACACACACACACACACACACTCAGCATGCAGAGCCAGTCAGGTTAAATGAGTTCTGGCTACAGTATAAGATAGAGAGGAGCGTCGGCTACTCCCAAAAAAAATGTCTGCCACTTCTTCTCCTGTTCAAACGAGATAAGAGGAGAGACGCGACGTGCACAACTTTCAACAAAGAGGAAGAGCGAGAGCAAACAAGAGGGATCTAGTTTCGAGGGAGGAAGAAAACGGCGACGTGACACAAAAACCTGGAGCGGAACATCTGAGAAAGACACAATAACTGTTGTTTTTGTTCCAAACTGGCTGATTCCCAATACAGAAAAACACAAGAAAATTAGTTTGGTCTCTGTTCCAGTCCCCTGCTGAAGGCCTTTTCACACTCTGTCCTTGGGAACTACATTTGTCTGCTGCGTTATGTGTTTGGGATTTAGTTGTGAAAGTTGTTCTGAATTGTTAAGCACTTATCTATGTCATTCTCATTCTCTGTCTCTCCCTGTGTGTGTGTGTGTGTGTGTGTGTGTGTGTGTGTGTGTGTGTGTGTGTGTGAAGGTGAAAGGGGAGCCGTTCAGAATGCTAATAGACACAGAAAGCCAATGTGAGGAAAGCTTCTTGGCAAAAAAAAAATGTTGGATAGTTTACTTTCATAGTCTCAATAGCAATCACACACACACACACAGACACACATGTTAAGTCTCATAGAGATTATCACCGCCGTTTTTGTCTGACAAAGATGTCAGGATAATAATGAGAGCATTATTTTCATAATTACTAATTATAATCTATTTTCCCTGCTGTGGAATGAATCAGCTAAAGTGGTTGGTGCACACTGTCAAATAACACTCATGCACGCACACACACACACACACACACACACACACCTGTGGGCAGGATCACACTTAATCTGTAATGCATTTCTGTTGCTGCAGGCTGTGTGCAGAATTCCACACAAAGTTCTGGCGGCTCAAACATATTGAGGTGAAACTGTTTAGACGGGGTTATTTATTTTAATATTACAACATAAACGTTCGCTGCAACTCGGATTCCCCGACGAAACGTGCTCAACAACCAAAACTTCACGGAGAGGTAGCAGGCATTTGTTTTAGTTTACACGTGTCACATAGCAATATATAAGTAGAATAAATCCAATGCATGCGACACCATTGCAATGCAAAGTATCTGCTGCATTTCCAATCCCATATCTGCCTCCTGCTCTTATATATACTGTATGCTTATATGTATCTCATAACATTTTCCTCCATCTCCCATCCAGCCCTGTGATGAGGGCCGATTCACCTAAAGGAGCAATCTGCAAAATCCTTGTTGTTTTGATTAGTCTCCATCTTTGTTGCTCAGCGCTCTGCTGTGGTGTTTCTGCACTGCTCTTCCCAGAGATCACCTGTCAATCAAACAGTGTGTCCAGCACTGTGAAGTCTTTCTCCTTGGATTTTCTGTTGATGCAGTTTGAGTTTCTCTTTTCTTTGTCTGTTCAGCCATGGTTGCTATCACTGCTCATGCTAACTACCCAGTTCTTCTTCTATTTATTCCAAACAAATCACAGTTCCCACTGGCAGAAAAATAAAACGCATCACTTCCAGTGAGCCAGGAAAGCTGTTTAGAGCAGCAAATGAATAAGCTTTCATAAACTGGGTATAGCTTGAATCAATATTGTGTCAACCCGCGACAAAGAGTAGCAAAACAGACATTCATTATATGAGAATGTCACGTATTATTACTTTAATCAACATAGGGTATGGCATGACAGATTATGACAGCAATGCTGCAAAAGAAGAGGTTAGATGTGGGTAGGGGGAGAGGGAAGAGATAAGCAGAGAGACAGAGGGGGTTGAGAGGGAGAGAAAACAGGTGGAAGCAGGGCAGGAGATGGAGGCCGGGAAGGGTATAGAGGGCATTTGGCTGGAGGGGAGGGCAGAGAGAGGTGGAGGAGCCCTGAGGGTGCAGCGGTGGAGGTGACAGAGGGACGGAGGGGACGGCTCGGCTCTCGGCTCTCGGCTCTCTGCGTAAAGAGTGACGAGTCCTGCGAAAAGCAAACCTCTGGCTGCCAAGGTCACACACACACTCACTCAGCGTGTCTCTTCGCACACACAACGGTTCTCGCGTTCACCTCGGTGCGTGTGTGCGCGTGGGCGGGTTTGGTGGTTGTGCGGGGGTGGGGGGGGAGGTGGGAGGGGTAGGCAGGTGAAGCACAGAGAGCGGAGGAGGCAGTTTGTTTGCGAGGACGATGGTTGTAAATAACCCCCCCCGGGCGTCAAGGTAAACTGGAAAAGTACATTTGCCCGGGAGAAAGTGCACGCGCCACTGCAGCTGAGAGAAGCTGGGAGTGGTGTTTGCTAAAGCTTGAAAAGGTTAAATAATAATCAGAATAATACGATACTTTGTTGATCCCTGTAGGGAAATTGTCTTATCCTCTTGCCTCCTGTCCACAGGGAGGTCAGAGGTCAGGCTCCGCTATAGAACAGCCACAAGTGGAGCTTTTTTCAGTTCAGACTCTTAGACTAAAACACCCACTCAGAAGTTGAATTCATGAGCATGAGGTCACCTTTTTAATGTCTACATTTTAATCAATGGACGTCACTATTCATCCATTCATGGCAATGGGAAAAAAATATGAGTAAAAGTTAAATATCTTACGTATAAAGAGTAGCAAAAAGTTGAATACATCCACATATCTCCTGAAATACCTGGACATTTTAAAGTTGGAATAGATGAAAGTACAAGTAGGTTAGTGTCCAAGGTTTTGGACATGAATAATAATAATAGAAATAATAAAAAGAGTGGGAATAGCGTGTTCATCTCACCCACAAACATAAAATAGGTTGGTTCGATCAACACGCGCTTCCAGGCGGCACAGTGCCAAAGCCGAATGCCCGAGCCCACGTAGGGGTGGAAAAAAAACATAATAATTGTGTGACCGGTATTAACTGAAGCTTAACTAACAAGGCTAGCATTGAAAGAATAGGTACAAAATAAGCCTGTTCTGTTCGGTCATGGGCTGCAGCGCGCCCGCAGCGCTTCGGCGGCGGCGGCTAATTAAGTGAGGAGAGGCCATTGTGAGGCTCAGGGCTACATTGTTCTCTCTGAGGTCCTCAGCTGGACTGGACTGTCTCTGCTGAGCGGCCGTTCACACAGCAGGCAAACACAGAGAGGAGGAAAAAACAGACTGCACTATATGATGATACACTGCAAAAAAATATCCATCCTAAATCATGTAGTCTCAGATTTAGTCTGAAAATCTTATTTTTCCTAAAACGAATGAAAGATTCTACCAATGAGGTGAGATAATTCCACTTTCTGTCTGGTTCAGAGCCACTCGCTTCAGTAATCTTCCAGTCAATATCTTGAAACAAAGCAGAATGAGCAAGATCACTCCGCTGGTATCACACTTGACTGGAGAAAATTCCTGCAACAAGTCGATTTGCATTGGAAACAAGTGGAATTAATTCACCCCTCTGGCAGATTTGCTTTTGCTTGTTTTAAGAAAAACTAAAGATTTCAAGGCTCAATAGCAGATTCACTGACTTGTTAAGGCGGATCTGTTTTTGCAGTGAGAGAGCGAGAAAGAGACAGAGCGAGAGAAAGAGACAGAGAGAGATAATGCTAAGTAGGAGGTGAAAATAGGAGAGAAATGTGTCTTTTGTTTCTGAGCACTGCTGCGTGCTTGGAGCCAAAGTTGAATACACAGCAGCACCTACTGGCCGGGGCCCACTGGGCAACACTTTAATTGTCTGCCCAGGCATCTGTATGCATACACATCTTTTTCTAAGGACAAAACACACACACACAAGCCCTTTCATCTGTTAGTGTTTTTGGAGCCAGCTGACTTTCCGGTGTGTGTTTCAGGGTGAATTAGCAGGGAAGTCCCGGACGAGTGCAAGGTCCCTCTCTGCAGATGCAGGACGCCGTGGCGGGACTGACTGCACCGCTCTGGAATGCGGATTGCCGTTTTTTTTTTTTTTTTTTTTTTCACACCAACCCCCCTGACCCGCTCTTCATCAAACATCCCTCCAGATTCATCGGACACGGCGCACACACACACACACAAACACAAACGGAGAGTGCTGTTCACCTGTTCGGAGAGACGGGTAGAGGCAGAAAGAGAGAGAGACAGGGAGAGAGAGAGAGACAGGGAGAGAGAACGTGTCAGTCAGGGGGAGTTCGGGGATTGTTGCTGTGTTTTCTCTCCGCGCTCGGCTGCTCTGACGTTGCCCGCAGCACGCCTCGGGGTCTGTAGACTGTACCAACAGGCCGGCCAGGAGAAGGGGACTGACTTCACTCGCCATCGCCAATTCAAAAGAGCTAAATGCTAACTTTCGTGCGGACTTGCGTAGCCCAAGGGGTCCCGAAGGATCTCAAACAATTTCTTACTTTTTTTAGGCCAAAGACCCTCCCTTGAAACCTTGAACCCGAGAAGACGTTTGTAGTTGCATCGGGTCTTAAAAATCCTATTTTTCTTGAAACAAGTGAAAAGCCCTGCCAGTGGGGTGAGTTCATTTCACTTTTTTTTTTTCAACTGCAGTTACACTTGTTTGAAGAATTTCCAAGAAAACAAGGGTCAACATCCTGAAGTAAGGCAGATCACTCCGCCAGTATCACGATAATATCATTTCATTCGAGAAAATTTAAAGCAAAACAAGTCGATTTGCATTGGAGGCGAGTGGCATTATCTCATCCCACTGGCCCAGGTCCATGATGGGGAAACTCACAATAAAACTTTCCTCAACTTATCAACTTATGCCTTGAGAGAGAGAGAGAGAGAGAGAGAGAGAGAGAGAGAGAGAGAGAGAGCAATCAAATTCTAAAACACCTTTATTTTGACAAGAAGAGGTTGGAGAGATCTTTCATGCGGGGATATGAAAGGGGATGAAGGGCGCTCACGGCGTCTTCGTCCGGCTTCGAGCTGAACGGACTCGCCTCTCTCTCTCTCTCTCTCTCTCTCTCTCTCTCTCTCTCCTCTCGGCGCCGGGCCACTTTGTTTTCACTTACAAAGCGCCAGACAAGGTGTCTCATTTAGACAACAAAGAGCGAGGGAGGCGGTCGGACGGTCGGAGGCCTGATCAAAGATGCCTGATGAGCGCCGGATCGACTCTCCAGCTCTCCGCTTATGTAACTGCGTTCCTCTTTCTGTCCCTCTCTTTCTCTCTCCTCTTCAATTCTTTATTTGGTGTTTATCAGACGAATTGCCAAAGCAGTACACATAATAACCAAACAGAAACACAAAACATATTAGATGATTCATGATTTTGAAACATGTACTATACAACAGAAGGTAATGATCAATATATGTAATAACGTGTCTGATTGTCTATCTCTGCCTGTGGGCATCTCGACTCGGAGCTTCGCCGTTACCGTGCCAACATCACAGTCTCCCCCCATGCGAGCCATTTTCATTGGGTTAAAGCCGTGTATGATTGACAGCTCGTGTCAGTCCCGCCTCTGGTACAGTTCATAATAATGGCCTCCGGTCCCTCATCAGAGCTGCCGGATAATCGGCCTACAGTGGAGAGGCACTCAGCCAGATCTGACTGTGTGTTTGTGAGTGTGTGTGTGTGTGTGTGTGTGTGTGTGTGTGTGTGTGTGTGTGTGTGTGTGTGTGTGTGCGCGCGCGTCCGATGCCGAGCGGGAAGGCCCATTAGCATTCATCACTGGGATAATAGGTCGGCGTTAATGGCAGCTGTTTATTTAAAGAATAACTCATAAGGCCTTGGCGTTTATGGGTTGATAGAGCGTGCTTTTCTCCATGCCACACTCGGCGGGGTGTGTGTGTGTGTGCATGTGTGTGTGTGTGTCGGGAGCAGGGGGGGGCAAGGGCTCCCGAAGCCTCAGATGGAGCCATTTGACATTGGACTGGATTTATTGACTGGGTAGACAAACATAAGAGGAGGCAGGCATGCATACCAGATATAACTAGGGGGGGTGGGAGGGGAGAACGGTGTGTATGCAAAACAGCTGCACAGAAGTAAATGAAGACAAACACACAAAAACAGTAACAGTAACACACACTGCTGTGGTTCAAAATGGCAAATATGGGCCTAAAGTATTAGCATAATAGGATAAATTGGCATCTGAAGACCTTTCTCCAAGCTTCTACAAGGGAAGTGTCATTACAAAACATTTTTAAAAGTCACAAAAAACAAGAAATGAAGTTTTAGTTAAATTAAAATAAGAGAAAATATAAAACATCAAGCAAAGCAGCTACATTCAATAAAACCAAATTCATAATCTAATTTTTGAAATGCCCCAATGTTGCCAGAGAGTCAAGCTTTAAGATGAACTGTAATTTGTTTCATTTGTATTCAAATATTGGTTCATGAACTTCAATTCGTTCATGTGTTTGATTTCCAAACTGTAAATCTAGTATCCGATCTTAAGAGTCAGAAGAAGTCCTGCTGATGCTGAGCGCCTACAGTGGCTCCTCAGCAGCCGGGCTTCCAAATCCCTCTCGAAGCGTAACACCTCTGGGTGCTGGTGGTGACGACAGAATCCAAGATGGCACATTTAATGGTGCCGTGCGTCCGACTTGTCCCCCCCGAACCTCTTTGGTATTTTAAGCGGAGAAGTCGCCGTGCCGTTTTAGCCGGCCGGGTTTTGCATTCCTAATTCATAGCGGTGAGTGGGGAGGCCTGCTTTAATATGAATGGCAAAGTAAAGCACTTTAAGACTGCAGCAAGTGCTGGGTACAACACAGCTGCTGGAGACATCAGTGGTTAAAGAGTCTGTGATTATGTAAGGGAAAGATTTGATGATGGACCTAAAAAAACAAAGGCATGATGCAAGGAGGAAAGTGTGAAGTAAGTCTGATAATGATGGTGGCGGATACACATACACACACACACACACACACACACAAATGTGCAACAGCCTAAAAAAGAGTGCTATGCACTTTCCTAGCGTCCTTAGTTTGTTTTCTGCTCTTATCTTTATTCATAAAGGAGAACAATAAACTACACTAGATAAATAATCCATGATAAACAAACAACTGCTAATTGGTTTGATTTCCCTAAAACCTTGTTGTGTGTGTATGTGTGTGTGTGTGTCTGTGTGTGTGTGTGTGTGTGTGTGTGTGTGCGCGCGTGCGTGCGCGTGTGTGTGTGTGTACACTCATTATCTCTGCCGGCGCTTTAGTACTGATCACAATTCTTTTTAATTAACCCAAGCGGTGTATTTTTATCTTGCGATTTGATGCCGCTGTGCTGCCCGCCCATCACACAGACAAAGAAATAAGACAAAATATCAAACCAGTGCGTGTGTGTGTGTGGGAGGGAAAGAGGGAGCGATGGAGATGGAGATAAAAGTGAGTGAAAGAGAGAGAAAGAACTAAATGGGCTGACTTCTCTTTTGAAGCCTGCATTGTCTCACCTCTAATGAGCAGATTTGTGTTTTGCAGATCATCCAGTCTAACTGTCATGCAGCTGTCAGAGGACAAACACTCAGGTAGCATCAACAATTAGCCACCATTTAGATTCTTAAACTTGATCCTACTGTTATCTATGGAAGGATACTTATATGTTTACATGCTGAAGACTTCTACATATTGGTATGGCTTGTGCTGTAGGATGAGGGCTGCACAGCTAAAGTGATAATCCCACTTATTTAGCAAGATATGTGATCATATGATCATGATTGACTGATCACGATTTTTTTCAAATTAACTTATTGCACTGTTTGAGTCTTATTTCAGGTACTTTCAACTTCCATTTCACTCAGCTGGCCTGCTGAGAGAAATGAAATTAAATGAAATGTTTCGATATGCCCGACATCTACGACTGTTAATTATGGAAATTAAAATCATAATATACGATTACACATGATTACTTGGGCAGCCCTACTTGCAATTCATTATAAATAGCAAACAGCGTCTCACCTAGCAACAAAATAGCAACACAATAAAACCCCTGTATTACCATGTATTGAGACATTGTGTATGGGCTGAAATGGAGAGTTGTAGTAAAACTCGATACAGTTGTAGCCATATAGAGTGTGAGAGTCAAGCATAGCATTGTATAGACAGATTTAAGAGGTTTCTTCAGTGTTTTAGGGATAGCTCAATGACTAGAGCATGGCACTGGGGGCTCCGTTCCACTGCGGCAACTCATGCTAAAAATGCATTCACTCATGGCACTGTGCGGCACTGTGACGTACGACGCATCATCAACTAGTATGCTGCAATCTGCAAGGCAGGTCATGCATGTAGAAAAATCTTAGTCAAATGCATGCTTTTACGTTTTAACTTCGGCTAAAGGATTGCATGGTTATTTATGGGTTGAGAGAGTTCTACCACCCTTTGGTTCATGAAATCTTCTCAAAATCCCATTGGATAAGCTGAAAAATGCATGGCCATCAAGCTAAGAATAAATCTGCTTTTCTTAGTTCCTGAAAAGTTGGCATTTTGGATACAAGTTACAAGATACAAGTTTTCCCCCTTACTCCTACAGCAGCAATATAATAATTTATGAGCTCTTTTGGTATACTAATACAGTTTCAGCCATCAGTCTAGCAGGTGACAAGCCCAATGCATGAAAAGGGAGAAGGCGAGTCGGAACTGGGGAGTAAAGAAGAACAGGAGGGAATAAGAGTCAAGAGAGGCCTGAAAATTGTTTGTGAAGTGTTTGTGGCGTGGCACACACACACACACACACACACACACACACACGCACACACGCACACACGCACACACGCACACACACACTGAGCTATAATGGCATCTCCTGCCATTGGATTACTCTGTTCTGACAGACTGTCTAGCCAGATCAGCCCAGAGGGGGGGGGAGGCAACACGCTGGAGAATGTAAATACTTCCACAATGCAAGATGGCCTCTCTGTAACGATGATGCACGACCTCAGCCAGGACTGCTTGATTTTGAATGAGATGAGATGAGAGAGAGAGAGAGAGAGAGAGAGAGAGAGAGAGAGAGACCACCCAGAAACCCAACCCAGACGTTCAGGTGTCCGGCGGCTCGAATCTCAATCAACTCTCTCTCGTTTTCACCCCCCCCCACCCCCGTCTCTCCACCGCTAACGCACTCTCTCTCCGACTCTCTCTATTCCGCTCTCATTCTTTCACACCCTCTTCTCGCTCTCTTCTCATCCCTCTCCGACGTGAAGGGCGGGATCGATTAAACACCTCCTACGCGGGTCGGAGCGGGGGGGGGGGGGGGGGGGGGGGCAGCGGGGGGGTAGGCTGACAGACAAGCCGGGAGACGGATCCACTTCGCGTCTAGCTCGCCGTGTCCGACACACCTCCCAAGGTCATTGCCGCTCTCTGCCCCGCGGAGAGCCTCTGTCACTTTTAATAACTTTTAAACGGGAACATTTTTCCTCTCCTCTGACAGGCTGATGAGTAGAGGGACCAGTCATAGAGGGAGACAATGAAGAGAGTGCCGACAGCGCGGGGAGGTGTGAAGTCGGGAAAGCGGCTAGCGATGACTATGGTGTATGGTGTTACTGTGTGAAAAGAAGCGCTACAGAGAACATAAGTATGAAGTCTGATGTCAGTCACCACTTTATTTAGTGGAAGTGGAAGTTTGCCTGGGCAGCGAGCTGTCAGTCTCACTGTGATCATGACTGCTTTCTGTCACTAGTGTGGTTATGGCTGTTTTTACAGTATGAGCAGGGGTTTGATTTCAAGCAAAAAGGAGATTTTTCCCATGGGGATCAATAAAGTAACACATTATTTTCATTATTGTCAACCTTTCAAGCTGAATCACACACACTCCCAGCTGCTTCCAGCTACGACATCCCACACATTTTCTCCAGCAAATGTACTTTTCCAGTTTACCTTTTTTTTAAGATTACTTCTGGGGCTTTTTGCCTTTATTATGATAGATTAGAGTAGAGATAAACAGGAAAGATTAGGATTAGGATTTATTTACAATGCTCATCTTTCCAAACAAACAGCCTCTTCCACTCTCTATACCCCAATAAATTATCACATTATCATGCATTACATAGGTTCAAATCAAGCGAGCACACCCTACCTGGTCCTGCCGGTCGAGCCAGCGGTCCACCATGGGATGGGTGGCGCTGAGGGAGGAGCGGGTCGTCTCTCTCTGGAACTGCGTGGCCCAGCCGCCCGCGTCCCGAGGAAGACTCCTGTAGGCATGGCCTCCTCGACCCTGCAGGAGACGAGGGTGGAGAGAAAGATTAATATCCACGCATGGTGATGATACAGAACTTATACAAGAGTGATGTTCCAAAACGGGAAGCTTCAATTGAAAGAAAAGGGTCGCCACAAAACTGACAACACAAACTTATTTATCAGCCATTTAAAGTCATTTACCAACAAAATAGCGACAATTTCAATGATTGAATCATCCATATTTTTGAAATATTAAGCAATACATTCCAGGTAACTTTTTCCCCAGTAAAATAAATACCTGGTGCTTTAAAAACCCTTCAAATGTTGATTGTTTTGCTCTTATTACACAGTGATCGCATGCATAATACGTGTTTTTTTCAAATTAAAATATCAAAACAACATATATTAAATAGCCACATTTAACCTAAGCTCTATCAATTCTCTTCCTTAACATCCAATTTGGGTACACACTACTTACAGTCCATGCTGTTCTGTAATGGAGCTTATACTGCTAACTTTCACAGACAGGCAGTGGAGTGGCTCGGTGCTGTCAATAGCCTCTGCTGGATGACAGGCATGGTGTGTGCGTGTGCGTGTGTGTGTGTGTGTGTGTGTGTGTGTGTGGCTTGCCTTGGACCTATGCCACACACCAATAAAGTTCATTCAAGTCTCATTACACACACACCCCACCACCCTCCCATCCCACGCCCCCTCAATGCTAATCATCTGTCACTAATAAGAGGCCTGTTATAAGAAGAGGAGCCACAGCTGAGCTCTTCCATTACATGAAAAGCACCCTACAAAATACTCCTGCCAAGGTGACGTCCAACACCCATGGGCACACACACACACACACACACACACACACACACACAGCAGATTATACTCCACACATGCCGGCCTCGGCCCAGAAAGCCCAGTGAAGTGAAGGCTGCAGTGGCTAAAGCTATTTAAATAAAAATGAAAGTGAAATAATAATAGAAATCGCAGCGGAGACTCTGATTCACCGCGACAGACGAAGAGAAAGAGAATGATTTAAGGTTTAATGAGTCAAGAAACGGCAGCAAAAGAGCAAGAGAGAGAAAGAGTTTTCTGTGCTCTTTAATGAGACATCTCACAACAAAAGAGCGAAAGAAAAAAAGTAAGTAAAAACACTTCAAAAAACTCCCCGGCGGCTTGTGGGAGAGTGAGAGACAAACAGACAGTCAGAAAGACCGACAAAGGAAAAGGAAAGCGAGTGAGGTTCGGCGAGTCAAAACAAGGCGAAAGGAGAGAGAGAGAAGGAGAGAGATCCTCGTCCAGTGCACGGTAAAATAATCCATGTGCGTTTTAGTGGATTGGAAATGCGGCGTGACGGGGCCCGAGGAAGGGCCGCAGACGGGGCCGTAAAAACCCGGCGGGGTCACGCGAGCCCCGACTGAGACGGACGCCCGATAACCATCTCGGGGCCCTCGGTCGCCCGCCTCGCGCCAGGACACCCCTCTCTTCAAAACTTTTTTTTTTTTACGACACGCCAAATGGTAAAAAAAAAATAGGTGGAGAAACCCAGATACCAGAGAGGCGAGCGGTAAATCACCGGGCTCATATCCATCCGCCCGATCCCTTCAGTCGACTCGGCTAAAGCGCTGAAAAGCCGGAGGATGAGGGATTGTAAAGGCATTGGGAGATGTGATGAGTTTACAGTGCTGGCCGATGACTGAGGACTCCCGTCGGCCGTATATCACGCGGAGATTTAGCAGAACCGAGCCTGACTCAGCGGTAATTGGACGCGCAGGGGTTTTTGCGAACAGAACACGCCTGGCTGGGCTGTGTAAAGGAAATGGCCTCAGACAATGGAGAGAGGGGAAAAAAACCAAAAAAAAAACACAGTCTACGTTGCATGGCTTGTGTCCATACGCTCTTCTGGCAATGCTCATATGTGATGTGCTGTATGGTTTTGAGTACTATCCCCTTTAAGATCTGTATTTGCGCCAAAGATGTAAATATTTCAAAGACAGTGCCGACTGATGCATTCAACATCTGCTGTTCATTAGATAAAAATAGACTTATAAGCATAGACTGGCTGTAAATATATGACAGCTGGATGTATGAAAGAGAGATACTGAGGATTATGAAGACTTAGACTCCCTCTTCAATGAAGACATCTAATGGCCCTGTCACAAATTGGACCAACTGCATCAAAATGACAGCCTCCTGGTGTGAGTTCATTACTTTTCATACCAGAAGAAGATTACTTTCAAGATATAATTTATTCCAGATTACTGATAACCACTGGGTGTCTTCCAAAATCCATGTGTAGCTGAACAACAAACCGTAATTTGAATCATTTTTGCTGTCATGTTCAACCAAACACAAACAAACATCATTCCAAGATGTGTAAAGTCATGCAATGTCTATATTCTCACTGTCTAAATACAAACATCAACACGTTTCTGAGCAATCCAATCAAAAAAGTAATCAACTTTTTATGTAATCTGATTAATGTGTATTGTTATGATAAGTGTAATGGTTAACAGCAACCATTGGCTTGTAATCAAATTACTTAAATCCTGATACATGTAATCCCTGACATCCAAACCCTGCTGATCCCCCAGTGCAGAGCAACCAAACATCAACGTCCAGCATAGTTCAGACAGACGGGAAGAGGCAGAGGAAGTCCTGGGTGTGCATTGCATTATGGGATACAGCATCAATCCAGAAAGAGGGCGTCTTCACTCACTTCTCTCCTCATCCACTGCGCTTATATGTTTCATTCCCTGTCATCAGGCAGAGAAACTTCTCCTTTGAACAGTAACATCTCAGCGACTCGACTCCTTTGGGTTTTAACTAACTTTCTCCCATCTTTGCACAGTTTGACACGGCCCAGAAAGGCAAAATGAAAGGTCTAATAACCGTTTCACCTCCAACTTCCCTCCTCCGCCCTCCTCTGGGGAGCACGGCGCTACAATATCGAGGTGCTGACAACCAAAGTGTCTTTAAATAGGATTATCAGACGACGCTCGCAGACACACTAATCACGTGGAGGGCTGCCATGTCACGTTCCGAGAGCTCAATCATCCCCCTCCCTGTTTTTTTTTTTTTACCTCCCTCGTCTCATTGGGAATATCTGTCCTTCTCAGCAAGAACGGTAGGTCTGTCAGCGCCATGCGGGGGCGGCCATTTTGACTAGTTAATTGGCTTCCGTCTCTTTCAGAAGCCGCGGGGAGGATGTACCTGAGCTATGCTTTTTTGGGTTTATTATCAGCTCCCTTAGACAGCCTCGAAAAAGGTGGAATTAGAACAAAGGGAAGGTGTTTAAAAAAAAAACTAAAAAAAACATCTCTGCTTCTTCTGTCTTTTTTTTGGAACAAAAGGAGGGGCGTTATCAAAAAGAACGAGTTGGAGATAAAGGCTGTCCGTGCTGCTGCTGGATTTTTTGAAGCGGGGCAGCACAGGCTTCATATCTAGGGGGTTATTTCGTTCTTTGATTCAGGGTACGGAGGAGAGCAGGAATGAAAATGAGGGAAGAAAGCTACACTAAGAGGTAGAGACACAGAGGCTGCTGGAGGTTGGAGGGTGGAGGATTTCACAGCACACATCCTTGACATTATCATTGATGCAGCTTCAGTACGTCTGCAGCACTGAGTTAAATAACTTTTGGGCAAGATCTTTGAATTAGTACAGTGGTATAATAGAGAATATATGCAAGATCAGTCTTTTTAAGTGCATAGGTCTCACTTGTTATAAGTCTAGTGAGTGGTAGGGAAGCACCAGCCTATGAGGGATTTCTTGGGAGAGATATTGGTCCATTGCAGTGCAGCAAAAGTTTCTTATACAATAGCCTGCTTACTATAGCTATGTTGGAGTCATGTGACCTTAACATGTGAATTATGTACATTTATACCTGCTCTGGTTTGGGTTCATTATACAGAAGGTATACATTTATATACATTATTAATACTGACTGTATTATTAAAGATTTTTCCTATTTCCAGGTACACTTATCAATTGAATGTTGAATTATTTTGTTAAAATGACTAAATAAGTTAAGTTAATTTAATGATTAAAATTATGCAGCTTTGTTTTTCATTATTATTATTATCATTAAAAATTGTATGCCGACTTTTGAAACATCTGGTATTCACTGGTATCCTGACCAAATTGTTTGCTGAATAGCACTTTGCACATTGGAAACGCATCCCCATTGAGCAGATTTTGTTTTTTAATTTAATTTAATTTAATTTTAATACTCAATACTAGACGAATAAATGGTTGAGATTTCCTTTTTTTTTTTTTTTGCAGTGCATCATGTAATTTATGGGTATAATTTTTGTGAATATGAAGACTTCCACTCCTCTGACAGCAGCATTACTTGTTATTACCTTGTAGGAATGCTGCTGCACCACAGGATGTAGTAGAGGATAAACTCAGCTCAGCTCAGTTTACCCACCTTTTTATTTGTTGAAGAGTTTAACACCTTTTTAGCCTGACAGAAATCTTTATGACATAAATTCATACTGTATATCATAGTAAGCAGTGTCAAATTGATGTAGGTTATATGAAGCAAGGATCTTTTAGGGAAAGTATACAGACTTTTTGTCCATATTCACCTTGTTATTTACCACTACATGACCACAGGTATACGTTACCTTTCGCTCCAGGCTGCCGGTGCCGGCGTTGGGGTTTTGGTTTTGGCTGTGGTTGTGTTTGCGGAAGCCGGCGGTGGTGGACCAGCGGGTCGGGTTCTTCCTGGACGGTTCCTCGGGACCAACCTGGACTTCCACCAGCCCAGCCAGGGAGGGATCACTGCTGCGGCGGACATGGAGAGGCATGTCTGTGGAGGGGGAAAGGAGGGAAAGGAGGAGTGTGAGGGTGGAGAGAGGTGGGGGAGAGAGGGATACGTGGGGAAAAAGGAGGGGAGGGGATACAGAGAAAGAGAGAAAGAGTTAGAGGGACAGATTAGCTTTTGGCATACGGTATCACAACAACATTAAACCACTTAGCTGCTTTTACCACCTATCGAGCAGATCACTTTCCACCCCAGTGCGTTCCAACAGTGGCGCGCTGCTGGGACCGCTGTAATTTCCCACAATTCTGTCTGGCAGCAATAAGACCCCGACCCCCAGTGCCTCCTCTATTGTACTATACGTCAGCGGCGACATGGGAAGCAGTTATGATAAGTACTTTTGTTTCTTTAAAAAGCCTCCGTGAGCCCAAATGAAACGTTATACAGCTCGACTGTGAGAGGTCTGACTTGGCTTGACTCCTACAACACTGAAAGAAATATACTGTAGAGACAAGGGAGGTGATGGGTGTTGTGGTGCTCAATGTCGTTCAGCTGTGGTGTTCCCCCTTCCACAGCTGGAAAATTGTCCCGCCGACAGAAAGAAAAATGTAAATGTGAGAAAAAATGTATCATCTAGCCGAGTCTCTCCAAAAATAACAAATACAAGTGCAATTACAGCAAAATTGGCCATATATCATGATCTGACTATCCAGATACGGGCCATTCTTAAACTGCAGCAGCGACTGGAACTGATCCTGGAAAAGGGCCCAGGAGTGAATCTGGGTCTCAGAACCCAAATTACAACCACGACCGCCAAACATCTACAACAAAACGCTACAGGAAACACCGGCCCGTGTTACAGTTGGCACACTGACCAATCTGTAATTGAAGCTCAGCGCGAAGTTCCCACATTTGAACATAACTGCCAAAACAAGTAGGGTTACTTCACACTCCAGTTAAAACATTCGGCGAGAAGCTTGTCGCACGTACGGGAAAAGGCGGTAAGTATATCGGTGAGATGGTGGGGCGAAGAGCTCGGGTCCTCCCCAAAGGCCATATGGATTTGTTTATGGCGCGCTACCAGCCTGCGTGCCACATCCATAATTATGCAAATGGCTAGGCAACCACCTGTCATCCGTCGGCGGATCATCCCGGCGAGCATATGCCGGCGCTCGGCTTCCGTCCGATACACCGGAGACGGCGTCTCGGCGGTGGAAGCGACGCATTTTAATCACAGCTTACGGTGCGCCGCAACTCGTGCGTAGTTAACACAGCGGCAAGACCGGGGAGTTTGGAATGCTTCTCGGGGCCACCTGCAGTCTGGATGGGGAGGGAGGCCGCCGTAATCAACATGTGTTCATCAATACCTTCAAGCTCCAGTCAGAAAACACTCCCCAGCTTTCAGTATTGGCAAAAATCTCACGTCCCCTGTCCCACGTCTTCCACCTCTACTCACATCCCTTCTACGTCTCTCCTTAGCTCATACTTTATTTCCATTTCCAAGCAATTCTCCCTTACATGATCATTCTATGGTCTCAGCGATATTGTCAGGGCTCGAAGGCTCTGACCTTTACATTCCTCACTAATGGCGGCTTGTAATGTTGATGATCTAGGAACTGAGGCTTGTTCTACTGGCGCGCTCATACTGTCGGTTTTAGAGCAAGTTCTCATTCAGTGTCTAAGGATTGGGAGGGATCGTTTTCATTTCTCATTTTCATTTATTGCAATGTGCGCTCTGTGAAGCCCTTCGAAACTGTGAAACTGTAACTGTGAAATACAAATAGCCTTGACTTGCAGTAGCCTGCCAAAAAAGCTGCCAAAATACAGCAGGTACTTTTTCGGACCATGGGGAAAAACATGAATGTGTTGACTCAGATGATCACAGCATGTCCCATACACAGCGTAGCCCCTCCCTCCACTAAGAGCAGGACAGGTGTAGTAAATATATTTATAGGCAAATTAGTGTATGATGACATCTGGTGACTTCTTGCAACTTTTTGAGCAGCCTATACTGTCCTTGGAAGAGATTTGGCAATGCTACTTTTTTCTAACTAACTTGAGATAACAAAACTGTCTTTCTCTTGAGGTTCACTTTGCTGTAGTTCAACTTCAAGTCACAGGTAGCTTAGCTTCCCCGGCACAGCCTCCGGTTGCAGGTTGGTCTCCCCACTCGCTGCGCCACTCTGCTGCTCTGCTGTGGGCTTCAGCAGACCTAAGCAATGCCAAGAAAACACACCAGTAGCCTTTAATATATTCTGTATTCCTCCGTTACCAATGTGTTTCATTTATTTTGGCAGTTGTCTGTAGGCTACTTCAAAGGGGGGGGGGTGGGGAATTGGGTAAAGAAAGCGAGGCCAGCAGCCAGACAGTCAGCCGTCGTGCCGTTAATCTTAAATTAGGTTGAAAATTCAATAATGGCATTTAATAGACTTTGCCCCCTCCCGGTAACGGCTGGTTCACGTCCAGTTCAGGGCTCTAATGACGTTCACCTCAGACAGGGGGGGTAATTAACGTCCGGCATTATCCTGCATGACAGGCTCGCAGAACACACACACACACACACACACACACACACACACACACACACACACACACACACAGAGAAAGACAGGGAGTGAGAGACAGACCCACAGAGATGGGAAGAGAAAGAGAGAGCAGGAGGAAGAGAGATTAATAGAGGGATACAAGGAGACAGGGTGAGGGAGAACAAGAGAGAGGGAGAGAGAGAGGAATCGATAAAGACAAAGGAGAGGTAGAAAGAGACAAAAAGAGGGAGAGAAAGAGACAAAGAGACAAAAAGACAGAGTGGGAGACAGAAAGAAAGGGAGAGGGATGAGAGCGAGAGGGACAGTTGCGCCACAGAAAGAGAGAGAGAAAAAGGGTGAGAGAGGGAGAAGGACGGAGAGAGAGTGAGACAGAAAGAGACAGAGGGAGACAAATAAACAGACGGAGGAGAGAACGAGGCAGAGGGATGGAATGAGACTGAGAGAGGAAGAGGAAGAGATGGGGATGGAAAGAGAGCGAGGGGGAGAGATGGAGAGAGAGAAAGATAGAGGGATAGAGACAGAGCGAGAAAGAAAGAAAGAGGGGATAGAGAGAGAGAGAAGAAGAGACAAAGTGGGAGGGAGAGGGGGATAACAAGAAACAGAGTGAGGTAGAAGAAGAGAGGAAAAGAAAGAGAGAGAGAGAGAGAGAGAGAGAGAGACAGAGATAGAAGTAGACAGGAGGGAAAGAAAAAGATAGGGGAGGAGAAAAAGACAGAAAGAGAGAAAGAGAGCAGAGACATCATGAGGTCTGATGGCATTTCCCATGTCCAGCTTCACATTAGCCAGATGTAGAGCCTGCATACACAAATGATTACTGTCCCTCCCAGCCCAAGTCCCAAGTCCTCTGTCCTCTCTAATGCTGATTAAACCGGACCCATGGACTCTTTCTCTTCCTCTATAGATTTCCTCTCCAAACATATTTGAATTCCCAGACTCTCATCCCCGGTGAAGGATCTGGGATTCATCGAGAAGAAACAGATAGAGAGAGCAGAGACCTCTATAGAGAACAGAGTTACCCAGATCCTGGAGACACGGGTTATATGACTATAATGATGGAGAGGATGGCAGAAAGAGGGAGGGAGGTCATCTCTCAGCAGCTCATCAATTGTATATAAAGGGACAAATAAGAAGTATGCAGTACACACACACACACACACACACATGCATACACACACCATGCACTTCTATCATGTTTGTATAAATCAGTCTGAATTTTCACCACCACATCAAAGCTCCATATGTTCTACTGTGGAGTGTGTTATTAAAGGCTTTGTAATGAAGCTTTGAGTATGTGTGCATGTGTGAGTGTGTGTGTCTGGGTTATACAAGACACTTGTTGGGGATTAAAAACCTTGGTATGTTTCCCAGAATACCACAAGGCCCAGCTCTTATTGGACGTCGAAGCTGTGTCTTTTGAAACGATGACAACATCGATCCAGCTTTGCAGCGACGTGATTGGTTCCAGATGTGACACCGACGGACCAAGTGGAAAGGATGATTATTGTTATTGCACTTATCATTTATGTGAATATCATTTTTGTTTAAATGTATTTAGACGCTTTGGCAATACTGCTCATCTGACATTCACACCCATAAAGCATAGTGGATTTAATTAAATTGAATGAGACAGAAAGATAGAGAGCAAGCGCATGGCTGAATTTTATAATCCCCAGGAGAGATATAGTCACTGATGGTTGAATATATACAAGATTAGGGGGAATCTGTTTTCCAATTTTGCGAGTTCCTCTACTTGTTAATAAAGTGCTGATCGCACATTCCATCGCTGATTATAAAACCTCACAGATTTAGATAAGCATAGGGGCCAGTTATGAAGGATTTGATGCGTGTGCATGAGTGTGTGTGTGTGTGTGTGTATGGGTTCTCATGCCTGCTTCTACATTTAGGAAGTTAGTTTATGCATGTTATAGGCAGGTAAAATGGGGGTCAGCCATTTTCCTGGCATCTTCATACTGTGTGTCTGCGCTTTCACATCAGGCTAATATTGTCTGGCTGGATGAAGATGCCATTGGCGGCTGTATATTGGCAAGAGCGTATTCCCATTTGGCGGGGCCCCCTCCTCTTTAATAACACACTGATCCACTACTGGTTATAAGACCTCAGATGTACATACATAGATAGATAGGCCAGTGTGTGTTTGTTTGTTCGCTGTTTAGAAGGTCACATTACCGCAAGCCTCTCTCCTCCCTGTCCTCCCTGACCAATTTTCCCTTTCTTAATTTGTGATGGGATTATCCCGGCAGTCCGAGGGGCTCGGTCAGTCCCACGTTTAATAACCCGCACCGCCGCTTCGCGCCGAGCGGGCCATCGATCCAGACCGAAGAGGGGAGGGAGGGGCCCTAAATAAAACGGAGCCCTAATCCAGCCCCTGCAGTGAGGGATTAGGTCCAGGGCGCAGGGTTATGGAGGACTACACACACCACAATGCACCACAGGGAGAGGTCTCCGGGGGCTATTACCTCGTATCGGTTTGTCCTTTATTTCTCTTTCGCTCTCACCTTGTTTGGAGGAGAAATATATTAACTTTGTATGGATCACCGCAGGTAAAAACGTCCGTCAAATGCCATAAATACACAGTAAGAAAAGGTCAGTCTTAAAAAGTCATTTAGTCTAGTATTGGATGTCAGAATCATATTTTTCTTAAAAAGAAGTGGACAAATCTCTGCAAATCAAGCACTTTTTGAATCAACATTGTATTATTAAAACTGAAATGATCTGCCTTAATACAACATAGTCAATTATTTCTAGAAAATAGAAATAGAAAAGTGCAATTATCTCAACATCTCAACAACGTTTTCATTTGCTTTAGGAAAAATAGGATTTTAAGACTGAATAAAAGACTAAATGACATTGTTTGCAGTGTAAAAAGGATTGCGAAATGTAAATGTGTTAAAACTATGCACACCGACCACAGCACATAAACACGTAGTAATATAAAAAATACACACCATCTATTTCTTTATATAGTCAGCAGTCAAGCTGATCATAAACAACACCAACTGCAGTACAGTAGTCTCCTGCATCCACTTCACTTTCACTTCACTTTCCCACTTTCCTGCTAATAACACGCCAAAATCAACTTCCAACTTAGTGCTGAAACAGACCGGGGGGGGGTCGGCTCTCTAATGTATTAGTCCTGGATGTTTCCAATCATTGAAATGGCATGGAAGGAAGAGAGTGTCCTTACTATACCTGGGAGAGGAGAGAGTGGCCCTCCCTCCTGACTGGCTGCCAACGCAGGGTAATGGAGCTAATGCCTCAGCATACTGATAAGGTTACGGAGAGGACACACCGAGGCTGGACACTGTGTTTGTGTGTGTGAGTGTGTGTGTGTGTGTGTGTGTGTGTGTGTGTGTGTGTGTGTGCGTGTCTTGGATTTATATCTTTATGATGACCAAATGTCCTCATATAGGGATAGAAAGATGAGCTTGGTTAGGAGTTGGGTTTAGGGTTAAGGTTAGAATTAGGATAAGGTTTAAATTAGGGTTAGGTTTAAGGTTGGGTTGAATGCAAGTTAGTGCCCATTCTTTCGGGGTTGTCGAAAGGCATTCTGGGAAATGTTGGAGATCACTAACTGAAGTAGAAGTAGATGAGGCAGGTTGAGGGAAAGTGGATCCAACACAAAGGTAAACACTTGATCTTAAAGTAACTCCCGGAATGCATTGAACATCACAGATTGATAATTTCTGCGCAGTGTACGAGGATCTGAGGGTGAACGTTTTCCTTCAAGGTTTGGGTTAGGGGTTATGGAATAAATGTAGTCAATGAGGGTCCTCACAAGCATTTTAATACAAATGTGTGTGTGCATATGGGCACTAGCGGTCGGCCATTTTCTTCTTCGGCCCCCTGGCCCCCGCGTACTCCGAGTCCACGCTTTCACATCGACCTGATTTAAATATGAATGCCGAGCGACCGTGGCTTCCTAAAATGTCTAAAAGCTATTTTTTTTTTCCGGGGTTACTTTGAATACTTTGAGCCCGGGCTGTTTCAATGACTGAATAAATTATGGCACCGAGTCATTTTAACTATCTCTCGCTCCGACCGCTGACTACATATTGATGTCCCTTGTGTGCGGCGAGGGGGGATTTCCACAGAATACTTCACCCTGACCTGAATCCGCATCTGCCACACGGGTACAAAAGGTCCCACTTATAGCAGGGGCAGGGGGGAGGGAGCAAGAACCCTTCTGGAGTGGTGGGAACCGGGACTGGAGAGACGGAGATGAAATATGTAGAGGATTTAAATAGGACGCTTGGTCAACCGGAGCCCGAAACGGGGTGAAGACCACTCAGAGTATTTAGCGAACTCTAATCTGATGTAACGTCAGGGAGAGAGACGAGACCAACTTTGAATAAACATCCACTGTTGACCTTTGCGAAGAGGGGAAGATGCAATCGGATAGATGGATGGACGGAAAAGCACTTTAAAGCAAAGAGGGCAGTTATGAAAACAAAGACGCTGCCCTGCTATAGAGCTAAGTGGCAGAGTGTGGATGTATTCTCTGTGTGTGAGTATTTGCGTGTGTGAGCTCACATCAACAGGCTCTCAACCTGTGTGTGAGTGTGTGTATGGGTTTACATGTCTGCTTCCATGCATGTGTGTGTTGAATATGTGTAAGAGGTTGTATCTAGACACATGGGTGTGTGTGTTTGTGCCTTCACGTGCATATGCCTGCCATGCATTAATATGCCTAAATTTTCATATCCTGATGTTCGCTCATTCCTGGGTAAATTAGAGAGAAGAAGAAGAAGCCCCAGGCATATTGTAGCTGGTCTTGACAGATACATGGAAATACAGCAGGCCTCTCTCTCTCTCTCTCTCTCTCTCTCTCTCTCTCTCTCTCTGTCTCTCTCTCTCTCTTACTTACAGCTTCCACAACAACCTACTGTCTCCACTGTCTTGCGTTACGGCCAATGAGGAACCAAACCATGGTGAAAAAGCTTCCAAAATGCTATATATATGTATCATGGAAGTCCATCATTCAGTGTCTCTAAAATCTAGAGGACTCAACTTTACATTTACCAATGCACAGGATCTGATGTAACTATCCCTTGTGCCATTTTGAGGGAGCACCTATAGAGGCCTAACATGGATGTTAGAGGAAAGAAGGGGTGGCTGGTGCTGCGGAAGCAAAAGTCACCTGGTTCATACAAACAAAAGGACATGTTTGCGGAGAAAACAGAGCGCCGCACTGGCTTCAGGCCTCCGCAGGCTTTGTGGTCAAACTTGTCAAGTTCTTCACACACCTGCCTCCAGAGCGTGACCGTCTGCAACCGGTCTAACACGTCACATGATTGGTTGTGGTTGTTTTGTTTTCCGGTTGATTGCCTCTGTTTACACCTCCGTGCTAAAATCTCACTGTCAGCTGTCTGAAATGATTTTTTCTTTAATCTTCATGCGCCCCCATTGGTGTGGAGTGTCTGTAATCGAGCGGTACGGCGAATATACACACATTTGTATGCAACTGTGGTTCAATTTCGGTTCATCTTCCTTGTAAGCATACCGCTGCCTTTACACATGGTTCACATTTTATCATTTTCAAAAGACTAAAGACTGTGGCTTTTACAGTACAAATGTAGATGAAGCTGATAAAGTGCAGTACATCCTTCTCTTTTTATCCTAATCCAGTCTGTAACTTTTAATCATTCTGTTTGAGTCATCTCTAATTGATTGCTTGCATGACATGGCAATGAATGAAATCATTAAATCCTCATCCTTGTCTAGGCAAGGCTGTTTTATTGGGTTATTGTACTATTTTATAATGAATCAAAGTTCTCATGTACCCAGAAAGTTCTGGTCTGCTCAGAATTGATTCTCTCTCTATATAACTCCAAGAACAGCTTCAAACTTCAAACAGAGGAACATATTAGTTCTGGTATCGGGTATGATCTCCCACCACAGACTCATTCAGTCAAATACTAACGCAGGAGAGGAGAGTTGTATCCCCGCGGGGTTGCTGAGTCAACCATTCCAGTTTTCATTTTGAGAGAGAAATAGAGAGAGACAGAGACTGATTTGTCTCTCCTGACAGAAAGACAATCCAGACTGTTTACTAGAGAGAGGAGGAGTGGATGCCAACCTTCCTCAGGCCCTCGGAGACGAGGCCTCTAGCAGCAGACACAAACACAGACGCCCAGACACATCAACAACAATAACAGTGTGTGTGTGTGCGTGTGCGTGTGTGTGTGCATGCGTGCGTGTTTGTGTGTTGTTCCCAGACTGTTTCCCCAGACAGCGAAGATTTCAGAGAGGAGGGGAGGAACGGAGTTCACTTCCCAAATCAAACCTGACTCATCTAGGTCGATGCTCCAGTCACGCTGAGACCCCGGAGAGCAACGGAACTAGTGTGTGTGTGTGTGTGTGTGTGTGTGTGTATGTATGAGTGTATTTGTGCTCCTATATGCATATGCTTAAGTCTCCCATCTCTTATGTATGCATGTGTGGAACAAGTAATATACATTTGGGATCAGCACCCCCATCCCGACACCTCAACCCCATCCCATCTCAGACCAGACTCTGTCAGAGAACCCCCCCGCCCACAACCCCACCCCACCCCTCTGGGGAGCTGCTAATCAGCAAACCAAACAACCCCTGGGCCGGTGCAGAAACAGGCCCACAGCAGCACCTTCCATGTAAACACCATTTTGTGTGTTTCTCCATTACGGCCGGTCTGGAGGTGCGGGGCCTCGCGGAACAGGGGCCATAAATCTCACTCAGCCTGCTATGTGGCCAAGTCGCTCATGATTAAAAACATCGGCTGCATCGCAAGGGAAGCCAGAGGCGGGGCCAGAGCTACCAGGTTTGTTACACTTTAGGGTTTAAGTTTGGTTTGGAGGCCTTTTCCCACCCCAACCTAACCCTTCCCATCCCAGTCTATTCCCGCCGTGTGGGAGAATGTTTTGTTATTTTACTAATCAGCTTCAGGGGTGTCAGTCTGTAAAATGAATGAATGAATGAATGAATGAAACCTGACTCACCCTACCTTAAGCAGCTACTAACCCACCTAAAAGAATTTCACTAGTATGGGGTTCTATGGAGAATTTTGTCCCATGGTCTTTTCCACCCTGACAAAATTAAATTCTGGGGGGAAAAAAAGATTATTTGGAAGTTTCGGGAATGTTTTTACATGAAAATGGTCAAATTTAAAGATACTGGATTATATCACAAAATAGCGACTATCGGCAGCTCCAATCTAAGAAATGTATATTGTGTGTGTGTGTGTGGTGTGTGCAAGCATGCATGGGTGTGCATGTGTTCCTACTGTATGTGCTCATGCAGCAGGCCGATAAAGTGATTACTACATTAATTTTGGATCATTATCATAACTAAACCAGACCATCGCTGAGAAGACTGGCAGCCTCCACACTGCATGTTACATTGTGTACAACCGGGTCGGATTGTGCTCGAAAGGAGCTGGATTGCATTACAGCAAAAAAAAAGATTGCTTTTTAGATTTGCAACAGGAAGCAACCGGGTCGATGGGAAAGGTAATTCTGATAAACACAAAACGCTACACGTACACAGCAGCTTTAATGATCACAGATTCAGACGGCCAGTGTGCGAGTGGAAAATGGAGGCAGATGAGCGAGTGAGTGAGGGAGTTTCAGTTTCGGTGTGTTTTATCAGGTCAGACAGCATCTAAGGCACAGAGCTCATTCCGCCGCAGCTTCCCAGACAGCACGTACGCACAATCCATATCGCAAACATTTCAGCCGCGAGAACAACTCCTTCCAATCTCTCTCTCTCTCTCTCCGCTCTGAACAAAAAAAAACACGCCTCACTCCAGCCGAACCGCTCATTTCAGAAAAAGACGACAAATGCAAACTTCCAGCAAGACGCCAAACTTTCTCTGGACCCTTTGATGATTTAGAGGGTGGGGGGGGGGGAAGCAGAAAGTTATTTGGTGTGCGAGATGAGAGGAGTGCTGCGGGAGGAGTGATACGGGCCGTGGTGCGAGGCCCGGCCTAAATGGGTCGTTGAATGGATGGAGACATTTCGGGTTAAAAGCCGCCTGCGGGGAGTCGCCACTAAGTACATATGCTAATCTTAAAACAACTCACACACGCATAAATCCACGCCTGTCCATGTGCACACGCTTAGTATATGCAAACGCACACACACACACGCACTCCCACCACAAGAACGCAGACTCTTACTCACAAATGAGCGCACATACACACACACACACACACACACACGCAGGAAGAGAGCGAGCGGAAGAGAGAGAGAGAGAAAGAGAAGTGAAAAACAGAGTGTATGAGGTCAGAGGAGTTTACACGCAATAAGACAAACCAGATCAGAGAGGCGTTCTTTCCATAACGCAGAGCAGAGCGACGGAGACGAGAACAGAGGAGAAAGGCATGGAGTCGGGGAGAACTTTTACGGAGATGGAAAAAACAAAAACAATAAAATACATTGAGTATCTTAAGCAGATGGTATTGTGATGTGCAGACGCTGTGTTTTGGATATAGACATCACTCCGATCTGTCACGCGGCACGATTAAAACACATGAGGTTTGCATAGAGGAGAGCAGCAGGGGTTGAGGAAATCAAACTTGATCTAGGTATGTGTATATGGCACTGTTGGTAGATACAGCACAGATACAAAGCTGATTAATAATCCTTATAAATCACGATATATATCAATATTTACCAAAGTAATAGTGGAGATTTTTGCTCTGCACAGTTCCCACGCATGTTGAAATGGTATTCTGGTACAACTTCACCCACTAGCAAGGTGCATGAAATGGGCAGATAGCTGGGAAAAAAACACAGTACTGGAGCCCTGATGAAGGCCGCCTGCTGAAAGGCATCGATTTTACCCATTTTCTATTTTCATGTATTTATTTTTCTGTTTTTAAATTCAAATACAAATTTAGTGGTGCTGGAATTTCTTCTTCCCCAGTGATCTGGACACACACATAATTCCTGTTCAGAGTGAACACTATTTCAAGTTCACTGAGAGATGTAGTTTCTCGCCAGGACTTAATACTCTTGATCCACCATACATAGGCCCATGACCCACTTTGGGTCCCAACACAAAGTTTAAGAATCACTGTTCTAAGCCCGATTCCATGGCAGCCAACGTCTTTATACCTGTAATATAACTGCAGGCTCATTAATTCATTGATTGGTTTTAACGCATTGAACTTTGCAGATAGCAATAATGATATGATGCGATACTTCTCTTTTTGCTTACTCTTTTCCACAGGTGGGTCAGCTACACATTCAGTGTCTTGCTCGGGGAAACTTCAGGAGGATGGATGCTTGCGGGGCGGCCTGAACCCATCCTCCATTTGAAGGGTGGTTTTCCTATGTCACCCTTCAAATCAAGGTGCTGGCTTCTTAAAGGGACTGTTCTACCTCTGAACTAAACCCCCTGGCGAGCAAATTCATTATTTTTATTTGCCTCGTTATAATGAGTCCTGGATCCACAACACGCAACTGAAAACAAAAGAAAGCACGGGCCTTATTAAGTTAGTTAGCTGTACTATGAGTCAGCTAGTTGTGGGTTTGATGATTCGGCACTGCAGGGTGGAGGGAGTGGGTAGGGAATTCAAACCCTCATGTCAACATACATACTGTATATATCTGCCCTCCTGCAGTGTCCTTAAAGCAAGACGCTGTTCAAGTCCTGACACCTCCCAGCGGAGAGAAGTAAATGAAAAGAGACTTTCCCGACCAGGATCAATACAGTATCACGTTATTAATGTTAACACCACCATGATGCAAACAGAGAAATCTTCAACCGATAGCGAGAACACATCATCATTAGGTAGTCCTCAGCAGCGGGGGGAGCTTGTAATGTTCGTTATCGTTAGATCACGTCTTTCCCGCCGCTACCTGTAGGCGAATGAAAGCATCTCAGCACTTATTAATAATTCACAGTCCAGATCCGTGCCAAAAAAGATAGGGAGAGAGCCTTGAGTGAGCAGCTTTTCCGCACATCCAAGCATTCCAGACCCGGGACTGGAGTCCAACGGGCCGACATGTGGTTTTCTGAACATTTGCACGAGCAGCAAAGGGGAAGTCTGCCGGTTAGTCACCGCGCATTGTCAAGTCAATTAGCCCTTAATGTCCGGACGGCTGGCAGAAACCGCCGCACGAGAAAAAATAGCAAGTCGGCCAGACTATGCGAAAATGTTTTGCCTTGATCAGAGCTGTGATTGCGGGCCAAAGTAAGTACTCTGAAAATGATCATGTTTGCGTGAAGATGAATGAGGGAGGGGGGAGGGTTCTGGGATTTCCACAGTGCTTTAGGGCTGATTGTATCTGGATGGATGTGATGATAAACAGGAGGAGGGAGTGGAGGGGAGGGACGGACGGACGAATGGCAGACTCAGCCGAGGCCAAGAGGACGCGTCTCTCGCTCTCGTAAGCAAGTTGAGACCAAATGTCTTCGTTACTCATTGAGTCTTCACGCACATTCATTGTCTCATCGCTTCATTCTGCGGTGTTTTGTCCTATTGTGTTACTCGGTGTGTGTGTGTGTGTGTGCGTGTGCGTGTGTGTGTGTGTAAAAGTGAAACTGACGATCTTCTTTGATAGATTATTTTTCAATTGTTTTAAAAAACAATTGCGATTTTATTTGTGAATATGAAACTAAATGCCTGGTAAAGATGGACCATTTTTTGCACTGTGTCCAACATCTGTGTGTCTGTTCTTGTGTGTGTGTGTGTGTGACATGCACTCCTTTGGGCACACATGTACTAATTAGCACAGTTCGCCTGTATGCATGGGATGCGTGCGTCTGCTCGCATCAGGTGTGTGTGTGTGTGTGTGTGTGTGTGTGTAAACATGTATGTGTTTCGAACCGTATGTGGCTGCCAGCATGTGTCTGCGCCTGCCTCTTCCCTCGCATGTGCTTTGAAGCAGACAAACTTCACAGGTGACCTCCCCACGGAAGAGAATGAAACAGATCGGCGTAGGAGGGGAGGGAAGGTGGGGACCTCGTACAAAGGAGCTAATGAGGTGGGCGGGGGGGGGAGGGGGAGGTGGGGGAGTCGAGGCGGAGGGGGTTCAGGGTCCGTTGGGACGAAGAGCCTGGAGACAAAGAGATGCTAAACACCCTTAACCCTTTGTGGACTTAACGTAAGGAGGCCAGGAGGCATTGCCCTTGGCTATCTGTGACCCTCCCCCCCCTCCACACACACACACACACACACACAGACACACACACACACACCTCCCCTTGACACTCCATACACAATGTAAATGAACCATAGAGGTGAGAGTGTCATTGACTAATGAGATAGACAGAGAGGAAGGAGACACAAAGACAAATTGAGTGTTCAACACCATTTTGCTTTGGCAACGTTGTAAGTCACTGCAAACATTTTGAATTTGAATAGACTGGAAAAAAGGAGTTATAATTATATTGAGGAGTAATCCTGATAATCATTATGAGTGTTAGAGAGATGTGTTCTTTCTAGATAAAGCCTGAACGCATCATTTCTTTTTGCTGACTTGCATTCATTGTTTGAATGTTTCTGACTGACTTTTTGTTTTTGTAAAGAAACACCCGTATAGAAAAGAAAGCCCCATATGGAAACACTGATAGTCACTGTGCAATGATTATAGAGCAACGCAGATGCTTCATTAACAAGGTGGTGCAGCACAGGCATAGTTATACAAGTGGAACAGATGTTAATTGTTATGCAAATTTGTATTCTGATCTTTTTTTTTCTTCTTTTTTTTTTATTAATGACAAACAAATGTTCTTTCCACATTAAAGACAGCTACGGATAGAGACTACATGAAAAAATAGTATTACTCCATGTTCCATGTATTGTACATATTTTCAAAACAAATAATTAAACATCCCCATATGGTGTGAATGTATAAACTGTTTTTTTAAAATTCACATTTTGCATGCCACCTTGGCAATACTGTCTCTGATGCCAATTAAGTAAGCGAAATGAAAGTCATGGTAATGGTTCCTCTTAGCTGGTAAATTGGCTGAGAATGAGGCAGACAAACAAGCAGGAGGGTTTGGTATTGAAATAGAGAATGAGAAGGAGAGAGAGACAGAGAGAGAGAGGAGAAATGAGACCAATGTAAGCACTAGTCGTCTGGGCTCTAATCAAAGGCCCGAACTACAAACAACTGAACATTTCACACAGGAGAAAGTGCAAGTGGGTTTAACGATTCCCTTTCAGTTGAATTTACACAAAAACCTTCAGTGGGGCCGGAGTGAATTAGCAAGTTCTTAAGCTCAGCATGTGTGCATATCAGAGAGAGAGGGAGTGTGTGTGTGTGTGTGTGTGTGTGTGTGTGTGCATGCACGTGTGTACATGCATACCGCCATGTGTTTGTGCATGCTTACATATATACTGTATATGTGCATGTGTGTGTCATGGTGGTTTGTGTGTGTACCTGTGTGTATGCAGCTGCAGCCATATTATTAGAGACAGAGCTGGATGCAAAAAGCAGACTACGCCCCGACTCTGTGACATTGTTAGCGATAGCATGAACTCATTCATCAATGTCATGAGAGAGGACTACTGAAAGCTTCCATCTCCGATTCACCTGACGATTTATTAAATTACTTTTGACATTTAATGGTGGAAGGCTCCATTTGTAACTTAGCAATAGAGGCCCGTTACTGCATGTTTGGAGGGCGGTTAACCAATGGGTCACGAGGGAAGAGATTACAACATTATGGGTGGCCAAGTGGTTAGAGAAAGCATTTTATAAAAAAACACAAGAGTTGCAAACCAATAATATAGAGCAAACACAACAATTTCAAAAATATAACAATTAGCAAATATTATTTTTTGTCTTATCATAGCACTGATCCAATGTATACAGTCCTAAGAGCATGATGGCTTTCTCATGTTAAACACTTACACTGAATGTTTGAAAAATGGCAATGAAACAAATTCCCTGCAAACCCTTCCCGCCTTTGTCATGCTTAGCGCAACATCTAGGCCCCTAAATTATCATGCGAAGATATGGCGTTACGAACAGGGCTTATCTCAGCCAATGTATATCTAAGCCCATGTATATCTCAGCGTTTACATGGGGAATAAACAAAATGTACATTAAGAGTGCTGTGAGAGGTCACAAGTGGAAGGAGACGCCGTATTTCAGATAGCGACAGGCAGACACATAATTCTGCTAAGTGTCCGAGTGTCTTTGGTACTGAGGTGACACCGGAGTCAGCGAAAACAAACTCTGCCTCACTTCCCATGCTCCCTGTCACGGGGTTACGGCCTGTTTGTGTGTGTGTGTGTGTGTGTGTGTGTGTGTGTGTGTGCTTCTGTTTCTGTGTGTGAGAAAGTGTAAATGTGTATGTTTTCCAATCAAGACCTCACAGCTCCTGTGTTGTTTTAAGGGTGACACAAGCGCAGAACTCCTCTCGGCTCAGGAAGCAATAAAGCAGTCAACACACACACACATGCACACACACACACACGCACACACACCTTGCTGTAGTAGAAGAAGTAGGTACTAGTTACTGCAGTAGTAGAGAAAAATACAAGCTGTGTGAGCGTGGGAAGAACTGACTTAGATCCATGAGACACCCATGAGAACCCATCCATGAGACACACACACACACACACACACACACACATAGCTGTAGTACAAAAGTACTGGTTACTGGGTAGTAGGGAGAAATAAAAGCTGTGTGAGCGTGGGAGAAACTGACTCAGATCCATGAGACACCCATGAGAGCCCATCCATGAGACACACACACACACACACACGCCCATACATATCCACACACAATTTAGGAGCACCCTGAGGATGCACACACACACACACACACACACACACAAACATACATTCACATTACCAAATATGCACACACACACACACATGATTGCACATTATTCAGCTGTCTAGCCATGGCTTTATTGGGATTCTGGCAGTAGTAATAGTAGGAATAGTACTGGTAGCACAGTCCCAGTGGTGCTGAGTGGAGACTTTTACCACTCCAAGCGCTTCACACTTCATTACCAAAACACCATCTTGACCATTTAACTGTGCCGACCATTGCAATAATTAGCTATAATAAGCCCTGGATGATATTATGACAGTTTGAGTGTTTTTATGACTAATATTCCCAATGAACTGAACGCCCACTCCTCAGCAGTTTAAAGACCCACCTTGGGCACTCCCTGCATTCTCTCTCTCTCTATCTCTCTCCCTCCCTCTCTCTCTCTCTGTCTCTCTCCCTCTCTCTCTCTGTCTCTCTCTTTCTCTCTGTCTCTCTCTCTCTCTCTCTCTCTCTCTCGCTCTCTCTGTCTCTCTCCCTACAAGTGTGTGTATGATTAAGAGTTGACATAACTAATAGCCTCTCCACTAACTCAGGCAGAGGACGGTGGTTCAAAGTCTCACAGGGGCCGGTGAGTTTAAAAGTGCTTGCTGCTCGCTAATGATGAGAACTTCTGCTCAGGGTGAGATATAGGCGATCGCATCCCCAATACCGAGTGTGTACTCCACTCCAGCACGCACTTTTGAAGCTAGTTTGAGCAGTGTTATGCAAAGGTAAAGCGGCTGTGGATGGTAGGCTGAGAAGAGTTGAGTAGATCTGAGATCAGGTTCCCACCCTGGTGGATCAGTAGCTGAGTAGTCAATTATACATCATAGTATTGTGCTGACAGTATTACAGTAAACAAATCACAGCTGTGCCACAAAAAAAAAAAAAAACAAGATTTTTCAGCATAAAGTTAGTAAGTTAGTTCAACTTCAATTTAGTCCCCGGCCTTATTCCATGTGCGTTAAAGTTTGAATTGAAGCTTATCAGCAGAAGTGTTATCACTTTTGGATCAGAGAGAGATTCTCAGGACTTTACTGAGAGAAAGAGAGTGAGAGAGAGGGAGAGAGAGAGAGAGATGTGAAGAGATGTGAAGAGATGTATGTGAGATGGGTTCGCCAGCAGACAAGACCAATCAGCAGATACACACTGCCACTGTTATCAACTCTGTGATTCTTCTGATATCAAAGCCTCAGGATTGTATTGCATCACTCCGCTCACCGCTGAAGTGAGAGATTGAAGAGGAGCCTTTGGTCCAGAATACCAGAGAGAGTGGTAGAGAGAGAGGGAGAGGGCAGATGAGAGAGATGAGTATCAGGGCCTGCTATCAGACCTAGCTGCTTGCGGTTCAAACCTAAACCTGTTAGGTTATCTATAATGGCCAATCACTGCCTTTGGATATCACCCAAACGCACTGGGGGAGCCCAGGAAAGAGTGGCAGTCCACTTGTTAAGGCTCAAATCTATGATGGGGATCTAAAAAGAACACAACTAACGGAATACTTCAAGCTTTTTGGCTCCAAACTTGTGTATCAATAAACAATAATGTCTTTATGAAATATCCCTGTGTTTCTAGAAAGTTCTCTTGGATTTCGATGAGGCATTCCACTCTCATGGTGATCTGGACGGCGGTCAATATGAGCTAAGTGCATTTGTGTTGTGTGTTGTCAGTGTCAATGTGCATCTCCTGCACCTTAGTGACTTCTATATGGCCTTGGCTGGCGGCAGGGAGCCTCCTCAGTGGCGGACCACTAAACCAAATTGATTAGATGAAGGCCTTCCTCTCCAGAGGTGTCCACACTTCTCCCCACAGGCAATCTCTCTAATGGCCTCCTAGCGACCCTGTCACCGCAGAGATTCAAGGACCAAGGGTCCAGGGAGAAATGGGCGATTCGTCACCACACCGGTTCTCTTTACGAACAGGGGCACCGGGGAGAGAGCTCGACGGCCGATGAGGTTGAAAGTTGTGTAGATGCCCGCGGTAAATGCCTTCCCTGTAAGTGGCCAAATGACTACTTACTCCCAGATGGTTCGATCTGCACAAGAGGGGATGTGACAGCAGGGGGTCAATCATGAGAGTGTCACTGCAATCACTCTGACCTACCGTTACTGGTGTTTTAAAGCTGCTCCACACCAATGTCAGTGTAATTTCAACCTCTGTCAGTAGCACTTGAGTGGCTTTTGCCACCTTCTGTTTGTGTCTCTTGAGTAATTATCATCAGGCATCTTTTTGGATGGTGGACGCTACACCACCATTTCTATAAAAGCTAATCATGGTCAGGTGTGAGGTTTGGTCACGACAAGCATATGAAAGCAGTGAGATATGAAATCCAAGATCCAGAATGAGCTTGGGGGCAAGGAATCCATTCTAGTGCCAATGCCCAGGGTAGAGTGACCTGGGTAAAGTCTACATAGCACGTAATGCTGATCCCGTGTAAGAGGCAATTCACATCAAGCTTTATACAGGAGAATGGCCTATTGACTGTCACCTTATAACGCCATCGAAAGGACAACATGATTCTCCAGACATAGAGGAAAACTGTTTAAGCACTGAACACCAAGTGGAGCTTAGTTTGACCCAGCTCTCAACCCCTGATCTTGACCAGGGTCAATTTGCAGGATTGATTTACCCAGGTCGAGCCTTTCACACTGCTGGTCAACCTACACATTTCCTGGGTCACTAGTCCAATGTGAAAGAGGTACAAAGAGTGTACACTACTCTACAGACATCCAGGTCTCCACCATTAAAAGCCAGGGGCTCCCATTATATCTATATAACATCGTGACAAGGGGGGGCGAGATTGAACATTGATTGGGAGGCAAACAAACACTACAAGCAGCCTGATGAGGCACAACCTGCATCTGAACCCATTGAAACCTCTCCCTTGTGTTCCTCTTTGTTTGTCCGCAGGTGCAAGAGACATAGAAGTGAAGCCGTCACTTTGTCAGTTGGTACAAGTGCCCTTTAACCTTTTACTTCTATTAATCTGTGCCTTAAAGGGATATTAAAAGGATGGTCATTTGTTGCACAATCCCCTTTGTCCAGGTTCCTATGTCCTATACCTGATAAACTGTCCAAAAAAGTGTTTAAACACAGTAAAACTTCGACGAATGGCAGCCTGACAGCTACTAACTACTAAATCAACCCCTGGGTCATATGAAAGGACCCCAGTAAAACTCATTGGGTAACAAAGAACAAAGGCTTCAATTCCGAAGCCACAGGCACCATTACGATTCAGCGCTAATTTAAAGTTTCGGACATTTTCTCTTACTTCTGAAAGATTACACTTTCGTGGTGAGTGGGCAGAGTCGGCCCCGGCGTCCGTATAATTACGGGAAAATTACATTCATTATTGTAATTTACATCTCATCTCCAATCCAATTATTAGCAGTTTGACCTGCGCGGCACATGTGTTCGCATGGAAATCTAAAACGGGCTCCCAAGACAGAGGGAAGGGAGGGGTGGAGGACAGAGAGAGAGAGGGGGGTGGATAGTTTGGGAGTTTGGGAGTTGTAAGAGGGAAAAAACAATCAATATGGCTCTAAAAGATGATGATTTTAAATAGCCATAATTCTCTGCCTCAGAGCACAGCTGCCAAGGGCGCTTCTGCTACACTTTGATGTCTGATATGGGATATTGCTGCCAGTAATTTGCTCATCTGCATCTCTGGAGGGACCATCGCCTCAGTTTGTCTGTCATGCTCATCTGTCTGACTGTGTGTGTGTTGCCAGGCTGTCTGTCTGTCTGTCTCTCTATCTCTTAGAACAATTATCCATTACACGCATATAATTATACAACTTTTTGAGACAATATTGGAGTGGTGATAGGAATTGCTAACTAGGAAACAATCAGAGGGCAGTATATGTGGTCTATAAGGAACAAATGTATAGTGAAAACAGTAATATCTTAGTTGTTGACAACATTGCCCATAATACTGCAAAACAAAACATGTATCATGGCCTTAACTGCCTGGCTTACAGCCCAACTCCCTGTCTGTCTCTCCTATCTGTCTCGCTGTCACTATCTCTCAGAAGCCAATGAGCCGTGCAGACATAAAACAACCAAGGACTCCCAATTAAACTTTGCCATAGATATACCCATCACAACGGAGGATGCAGTGTGTGGAAAGCAATCAGCTCCTCTGCGTCGTGGCAAACTCTGTCATTAAAATGGAGCCATGCATTTGTGAGGGACTGGCTTAGGAAGTGTGTGTGTGTGTGTGTGTGTGTGTGTGTGTGTGTGTGTGGGACAGACCCTGTGTACACTTTCCATTGTGGTTTAGTCATGACAAACCATGCTGTGTCCAGCAGATCAATGGCATGGCATGTCTCTCACTGTGAAAAGTGTGTCTGAGTGACAATATGAGATGATCTATCATTGGATTTGATGTACTATACATTTCTGGGGCTTCTAATGCCAAGGATTGATCAGCCGCTCTGGCCACCCACTGCTCAAATGGTACAGGCATGTAGACTTTGTACAATGATAATGCGATATTTTATTGATCCCCATAGAGAAATTCTCTTTTTGCTTGCCTGCCTCCAGGGAGGTCAGAGGTCAGGGTTCAGCTACAGAACAGCAGTCCTGGAGCTGGTAAGGATTCAGTGTCTTGCTTAAGGACACTTCAGCAGGACAGAGGCTTGCCAACACAGAGGCTTCAACTAAGGACGGTCTTTCAAACCAATAGGCCATCCTACCACTAAAGACGGGCAGTTTTGAGGGGCTAATCATCAGTACAGCAGCATCTGTCTCAGCGGGGGTGAAAAGAGACAAACATGTCCACAATAAGCCATAGCAATCAGTGAAAAGGAGGGCAGCTGATTCCAGGTCGATTGGAAGATCTGTGGATCAGAGCCCCCCACTGAGGGTTTTGGCCAAAACAACGGTGGAACCAAATCAACAGATTCCCTGGGTGACACAGGGAACATCATCTTCCATAATAATAGAGCTGTATTTGAGCTTGTGTGTTCCGAGAAAGTAAGTCAGAAAGCGAAAAAGTGTGCTTGTTTGAAGCGATCTGACCTGTCTACTCCGTGCTACTGGCTTCTTTTCAGTCTGCCATCGTGCCGCTTTCGAGACCAATTTTCATAAATCTCCACAGTCTAACAGACAATTCAAGAGAGGCTGGGATGAGCAGAGACTACTGGTCGTACATTCATATCGGTCCATTGAGTATGAAGCTATGTGTGTGTATGTGTCTATGCTTGTGTGGGTTCTGGTACTGGATGTCTTAGACGTCCTCTGAAGGCCAAGACAGCTCTGTGTCAAGTCACTGGTTCCACTTCATGGGATGTGAATATGCGGACATGGGCAACATCTAAGTGAATGTGTGTGTGTGTGTGTGTGTGTGTGTATCCACATTCCTCTGTACATGTGTGTTCCTGCTCTTGCATGATTGAGCATCCGACTGTGTCTCGATTCCCTCCACTGTCTCGGTTTCCACCTGTCTGTCCAACTCGGCACACTGTCATTCCCTGGGCACACTGTACAGCTCTGACAGTCTGTCAACTCTCCACACAGTACTTCTCTAACAGACACAGCTCTGAACTGTATAGGCCCTGTTTAGGATTTTCCCCAGGTAAGAGTTACCAGACACTGGGTGTTTAGAACAGCAAATGTAAAAGCTTTCATGAACTAGATATATGTTGAATTACTATCTGTTTTGCTACTCTCAATCAGTTGTACAGTAGCAAAATGGACATTTATGTATATGAAAATGACACAGGCTATTACTTTAATCCCTGGGAAAGCACCCCCCCCCCCCCCCTCCCCCTTTTCCTGAAGACAAGGCTGAAAATGACATACCCAAAGTAAAATGGTTACCCTGTGACTACAGGCATCATCATCTCTGTCTTTCCTGAAAGGTAAGCCTTGGGAGCTTCTTCTCCAATTGTCAGAATTACTCTAAGTATTACTGACACAGAGTAATACAAGCACAAACACAGCAGAATTTTTTTTTTTTTTTCTTTTCTAAAAGAAAATAATACATTTTTTCTAGGGTAGTGTCTAGGTGGACTCCAAAGGGACACTTGCTAAGTTGTAATAGTGAACTATTATTGGTGGTGTGATTGTATTTTTCATTGTTACGTGTTCACTTGACTCACTGGATCGCAGGGCGGACGGCGTGACCTCGATCTCGCTGTTGGTCTGGTAGGGCTGGAAGGCCGACGCCACGCTGGCTGAACTCAGCTCGCTGGGGAAGGGCTCGGGGCTCTGCGTGCCCGTGGAGCTGGCGCTGGTACCATCGCCTCCGTTGTGAGGATCCTGCTCTTCGTATACTGCTACCAGCTGGAGGAAGAGAGGGAGGGAGGTGTGTGAGTGTGTGTATGTGTGTTGGGGGGATAAAGAGAGAAAGACAGATTGGTTAAGGATATACTCGAGAGGGAGGGAATGTGCATCTGTGTTATTTTTGTATGGCTTTGTCTGTGTGTGTGTGTGTGTGTGTGTGTGTGTGTGTGTTTGCATGGGTTTGTATGTGTGACTGTGTTTGATGCATGTGCCTGTGTGCAGCACAGAAGCATCTCATTCATTCTTATTCTAAGTGTAGTAGTAACACACACGCACATGAACACACTCCTGTCTAATCTCGCTACATCTGCAGCCGTGTAGCACGGTGTGTTCCGGGTTGCCAGGTTTGGCTCCCACAGCGAGCAGCTGTTCCATCTCCATAAAGGTGATGCGTCGCCACGTTTCCCAGGGCAGATAGGGAGAACTCCCTGCCGCATCCCATAATTATCAGAGTCTAGCACACCGACCGACTCACAAGACAGAGAGAGAGAGAGAGACCCACTAAGGCTTAAGGTGGGAGAGAATACATTACCATTCACTGCACTGTTTCTCTATCTGTCTCTTTTTCTCCCTGTCACACACACACACACACATACACAGATTTGGTCCTCTTTCACTGGGATGAGGCCAACAAGCGTAGCCAAAGCTGGCTGACTACACGCCAGTCAAGCTTTTCCTTTTGGATGCTGGACTGAGAGAGAGAGAGAGAGAGAGAGAGAGAGAGAATGTGATGTAGAGACTGCAGAGGTGGAGGTGGCAGTGCCGAGTGGTACGAGTATGGTATGAGTGGTTTATTGACAGTAAAACCTGTCAATAAACCACTCATTCAAGAAGATTAGCCTCCTTCTCCCGCCTGGCACCGCGCTCATACCCAATAGCAGAAGCCTGACGCAAGCCGTGCCACACACAACAATAGCAGGTATACCATAGTTGATACAAGCGTCTTTGTACGCGTCTTTGTACTACCTACAAATCCTTGCTATGTAAGGCCACGCGTGTGGAGGGAGCAAACAACAAAGAAAGCGTCAGATGCAGTTGAAAGCAAACAGCTTTTGTGTAGACGCCGCGGCATTTGTCTGCGGGTAAAAATAGCACAAGTGTTTTTGCATGTATTTGCTGTTTTTCTTCGCCCCAACGCGGGGGGAAATCTGCATATAAACAAGTTTAGAAGCCCCTGCTCTTCTTTTTGATTTAATTCGTTCACAGAGGATGATGCTTGTGTGTGTGTGTGTGTGTGTGTGTGTGTGTCTGAATTTATGTCTTCCCGTGAGCGCGCCCATATGGTTTACCGTCGGCGTAATTCACGGTGACACCTCTCATGCTGGCTTTGCACAATTAAAGCAGACTGCATTTATTCCCCGAGATGCACTCTATCGCTGAGGGAAGCTCCCGTTTCACTCTGATCACGTCCCATTCCGATCTTGAAATGACATTCCTCAGGTTGTAAGGGGTTTTGACGCAAATTTGCTCGGCGCTCCGGAGAGGCAATCAGAGCGGAGAGGCAATCCGGTGCTGCAAAATGAGAAGGCTTTAATATTAGGAATCAGACACTTTGAAGAGGTAGTTTGCTGACGTTTTGTTTATTACCAAGGGAATAAGTTTGCCTGGGTTAACGCAGCTTTGCTTTGCTGGTGTATTGAGCAGGCGCCATGAGGATGAATAGTGATAGATATTGATATGTATTCCGATCACTGCAAAAAAATATCCATCTTAAGGTCACTGAATCTAGTATTGAGTCTTAAAATCTTGCTTTTCTTAAATCAAATGAAAAAAATCTGCCAATAGAGTGAGCCTAACTGAATTTGTCTAAAGAATTTTCTTGAATCAAGTGCCATTTTCTTGATATTAGTTGGGTGATCTGCCATATCTGTATCTTCCTTGTTTCAAGATATTGACACTTGTTTCTGCAAAAAAAATCCTGAAACAAGTGAAATTGCATTGGAAGAGTGAAATTGCATTGGACCACAATTTGACTGAATGAGTCTCACTTTTGGTTTTAGACATTAGGGTGGCCATTTTTGCAGCGAGAGAATGGCAAGAAATGCTATGCAGAGATGCCCAGTCGGTTGTAAAGGGCTGCCCCCAGAGGTATTTACACTCCCAGAGTGTATGTGCGAGCCAATGAATCATTAATAACAAAGTAATCAGGCCTCCCATTCATATGTGGCTAGGAGAATTTAGCAAACCGACAAGCCCTTTGCCTGCCAGCTGCCCATTTAGAGAAGTGGAGAACTCTGTTGTCGGTGTCGCGGCTAAGCATGATTCATTTTTAAATACACTCCGAATCCCTCTAATTAGGTCCACTTTGCTACGCCTTGCCTCCTTTCACCAGACACTCCACAGCACTCTGTGGGTATCTGACATGTACAGCTAAAACACCCACCCCGCACGCACACACACACTCACACTCCGTTTCATAATCGAATGGGCCAGCATTTATCCCGCATTCAATATTTATGGGCTCTTGAAAGCGCTCGTTTGGCCCCTAAACCGACAAGAGACATGAAAAGTTCCCGCAATCCAGAAATCTGAGGGCTTTTTTTGTTGTTTTGTTGGAGCTTCCATGCTTAGCAGACTGCCAGCAGGCCAAACGCTACTCACCCTACCACTTATGAAAGGAGAGACGGCAAACAGGTGGACGAAAAAGGAGAAAAACACATGAGGATCACAATTTTATTTTCCATAATTAGTAGAATCGCTGAATTTTACGATATTGAAACATTCATTCATTTCATTCAGACCATTGCCTGTCTTTGAAAATCATCAAGATGTTGATATGAAATTTTCATTGACTCTTCTGTATTATTATTTCCAGAAGAGCTGGCAATGACAGACAGTTGGCAGTATGGCTAATTGTTTTGACTGTGACCAAAACACACACACACACACACACACACACACACAAACACACACAGAGGGAACAAGGAATTGGAAAGGACATGAGTGGATAGTTTTTCAGTTCAAAAAGAACTATGCTGAGACGATTCCAGGCTCTTCAAATACAAATTCTAATGTGGATATAAATATAAATATATATATATATATAAAACTTATTTATCTTGGACTCCTATCATCACCGCACGTCTGCAGAGTGTCTTTGGAGGAGGCATGGGTTGCCAGATTTGGAGAAGTACCCCCTAAAGCTTCCTCCTTGTCCTGCCGCTCTCCCGTTCCCCTCTCCATCCTACTCCTCCTCCATCTGCGCGGAGGAGAAGAGGCCACTCTCAGCCCGAGGGGGGGAAGAGGGACGTGCTTCCTGCTGTTGAATTGAGACAGAGCTGGAGCGGGCCGCGCGGCAAAAGCCATCACACAAACACTTTCCCTCCGTCTGGGAATCGGTCACGGCCACTTAGAACTGAGACGATTTCACGTTTCCATTTTTTTTTTTTTATCACACTGCCCCCCCCCCCTCCCCCCCCTCCGGTGGCTGCTGCTAGAGCGGGCGCCGAGTTGTGTTCGGAAGTTTTTCAAAAGGAGGGAAAAAGTTTTTCGCAATGTGCAGACGGGGAACGGCATGGCTAATTGTCAAGTGGCGTGACAGCCGAGGCTGAGGATTCAGAGTGGAGGGAGACAGAAAGAGAATTTAAAAAGCCTCCGAATAACAAGATGCTACAACCTACAGTGAAACGCATGGTTATTTCAAAACCAAAGGTAGAGAGAAAAAAGGGGGGAATGAGAGAGGAGTGTGGGAAAGCGAAAGAAGGAAAGAACATGACAGAACGTGTGAGCTGAAGAAATGTTCCAGTTTCCAGTCTCGGGATAAACTCTGGAGCGATTTGAAAAACCTATTTAGCTCCTACCTGGCTCAGTTGAGAGGAGCGAGAGAGAGAGAGAGAGAGAGTAAGTCACTGGAGGACGGCAAGGAGAGAGAGAGAGGAGAAGAGCTGGCTGAGTCTTATTTCATGGGCCTCTCTCTCTTGCAGCAGGGTGCTACAGCACTGTTGCTGCCTTAAGCCCCTGGAGCAAGGCTGACACTCATCCACTCTCACCCAGCTCCACTGACTGTCACAGCGGCTGCCAATCAAGCGCTATCTACCTGGAAGCCCGAGGGCTGCTGGAGAGAGGCATGGAGAGAGGGAGAGACTGGGGGGGTGGGGAGGGGGGAAGAGAGAAGAGTCAAAGGAAAGGGAGAGAGAGAGAGAGACTCAGATGAGGCCGCGGCGTCTCTGCAGCCCGGGCACAGGCTGTATTCGGGATCCCGTATTTTCCATATCTGTAACCGGGGAGAGTGGGGGAGAGCGGGGGAGAGCGGGGGAGAGCGGGGGAGAGCGGGGGAGAGCGGGGGCAACAACAGACAGAATCTCAGGGATGCCTTTCATGTTCGGCCTCCTTTGATCTCCCTCCGGCTTTTGGCAGCCGGGGTGGAGCAGGGGAGAAGCGATGGAGAGGGGAAGCAGCTGAGGAGGGGATGAGGAGCTGTTTGACAACCCGCTCTCCCTCTCTTTCCTCTATCCCTCCTTTCTCCTCCCCCCCCCCCCCCCCCCCGGCGCCACCCAGCCCCTTCTGATCCGCTAGGGAACCCGGGCACGAGGATTGGCACCGGTACAAAAGAGCCGTCCCGGGCCGGTGGCGAGCGATCCGACGACGACCGCGGGACGACCGGCGGCGCCACCGGAGGCGTGTAACACCTGCGCCGCGACGCTCTTGCCGCTAATCCGTATCCCGCCGCGACGGCTTCTCACAGCCGAGCCGACCTGTCCGCTCTATACACACCTTCAATTAAAGACCACATCTAAAGAGGTGCAGGGCTACCCCCCGCCGTGAATATTTATTACCGCACAAAAAGTCACGCCTCTGAGCCAAGATTAATATTTAGTCGTTTGTCTGTCGCTATTTTTCTTCTTTCTTTTCCCTCCCCAAAAACTGAAATTTGGCGTGTGACTAATGAGCTGTGATTGTACCAGAAAGAATGGGCTCATATTACTGAGTTGGGTTTACTCTCTCTCTCTCTCTCTCTCTCTCCCTCCCTACTTTCCTACTCTCCATTTACGCCCTCTTTCTTTTACCACACTCATATGTGTGATTACTTTCTCTCACAACCTTTAAAGAATCTACGAGCTGGTCTTCAAGCATCAGTGTCGATGTACAGATCGTACACAGCGTCCAACTACATGCCTATTTTTAGTCGAAGCATTCATGCGGTTTCCCGGAAACCATGTTCAAGTGTGTTGTAGCAATAACTGTTTTATATAAAACCGTAAGACGTCACAGTGGAGGGACCACAGAGGGCTGGGAAATCAATGTCACAGCCAAACTAAAGTATTCAAGCCTCATGAAGTAAATCAGGCGAGCCTTCCCGACTTCGCCTGGTTGCCACTAGTCATCGATTTCATTACCGTCATGATCGATGGAGTTACAATGATACACTCCTGGCCTGCTAGTCATGGTTAGCGACCTTGAAGGAAGGGGGGTAAGGTTCACTGTTGGGCTGAAGTTGATGAGTGTTGTAAAGGAGTGACGAACAAATTGCGTGTGAAACTGGCTGTGTGGCAATGAAAGGAAGTTTAAAGGAAAACAAGTTAGAACGGATCACTACTCTAATGAGCTGATGTCTTTCGATTTCCGTCATTTAGCTGACGCTCTAATCCAGTGACTTAATATGACAAAGCAAGTAGGGTTCAATGTCTTGCTGAAGGGCACATGGGTGATCTGTATTACAAGTGTGTGTGTGTGTGTGTGTGTGTGCAAGATGTGTGTAGGTCTATGTAGTCTCTGAGAATGTGTTTGATAGTTGTTGTTAGGTAAAAGGAGCAGGGAATGAGTCTTGGGTCACCAAAATGTACCAATCAGTTTAATGAATAAACACATTATTGGCTTTAGTTGTGTTAAACCTAGACTATGCAATGGTTCTCTCTCCTCTCTCTCTCTCTCTCTCTCTCTCTCTCTCTCTCTCTCTCTCTCTCTCTCTCTCTCTCTCTCTCTCTCTCTCTCTCTCTCTCTCTCTCTCTCTCTCTCTCTCTCTCTCTCTCTCTCTCACACACACACACACACACACACACAGGCCAGTTTTCATCTCCCTCCCCTATCATTTATCATCATTTTAATGCAAGGGCACTGGGGGCGCGATGTTATTTCAAGTACTGTAGCGGTGGAAACTGTGAAAGCCACTTACTCCACCAGAAACTCCAAGGACTCTCTAAACTCGTTGAGTAATAGCCATGGGCTGCCATCCTTCATCTATACACCACCCATCTATCCATCCATCCATCCATCCAGCCATTCCACCCCTCCAACTACCAAACTCTCCATCTATCAGTCACAGATTCTTCAAAGATCCATCAAAAAAGTAGGAATATTATCGTCTATCTCTGTGCGGACAGACAGCCTGCTACCTAATGCCTTATGGCCACATCAGCACCATATAACCCCCATATGGCACACTCTCCACTCCAGAGATAGGACAGTGCATGGGCTTGTCATATCCCAAAATGCACTTGGACCGTCTAAGGAAACAGGAAGGAAACATTATGATGAACAGACCAGTGCAGAGAAGCAGCACCTGCCTCCTCGTGCTGTTATCACACAGCATGTTTTTTAATATTTCATCCTTCCCCCCCGCCCCCGTCCGTCCATTATTTCTCGCACGCCGTGAGTCGGGGCACACCAACAAAGTGCTTAGTCCTGTATTTTTCCTGCTCATTAAGACCATCAAATATTCAGAGAATAGGTCCCGAACACTCGGGCCTGCCATCGCCAGCACTCTGAATAACCTCTCGAATGCCCCCCCCCGCCCACCGCGGCGCTCGGAAACATATGCATATTTCAGAGGTGCTGTCATGGGTGGGGGGGTGGGGGGTTGTGGGGGGCGCACAAAGCGAGGGGAGAGCCCCCCCCCCCCCCCCCCGAAAGGCTTACTAAGGCAAGACCTGAAATGATGACGCACCCGGCCGCAAAGGAAATGTAATGCGTAAAGATGCTGCGACATATGAAATTCATCCTCTTCCATTTAGAACGCCGACGATGTTTGAGGGTGGCGGGGGAGGGGAGGGGGATGGGGGGTAGGGGGGTAGGGGGGTAGGGGGGTGCTGGTGCTTGAGATGACGGGCTTAAAGGAACGTAATCCCCAAAACAAGCAGACGCGAGGCCGAAAGATTGGTTTACGGTCGCTGTTCTCGCTAAAACATGAAGTCATCATTTCCGTCTTTTGCATTTCTCAAAGAGAAAAAGGGAACGCGGCTCGCAAAGGTAGCTTCACCGCTGGAGGGGTGGAAAAAAAAAAAAAAAATACGACGGGGGGAGGGGTGTTAAAGAAAAGGAGAAGAGGCAGTGAGAAAATACACAGAGCAAGCAAAGTTTAACCAGATTAGAGACTCATCCCTTTCAAATCCACTTGGCCAAGTTCTCGTCCCTGCCTTTGAAGTTCTCTCCCCCCGCGTTGGGGGAAATGAATTCGCACGTATTAGGGGCGCCCCGTGCGAGCGCTACCTACGCAGTGCTGACAGAATGGAAAAATGCCTAATAAGCCCCCGTGCCGCGCTGCCGTGTATATTAATACCTTTAAAACCTCTGGTCATCTGTACAATTTCAATCCCCATTCAGCCCCGGGAAATAAATAACTGTGTTTTTTTTTTTTTTTTCAACCACGCAAAAAGACCTTCACTCCCTGCAACTAGGAGCTGGAATTAGAGAGAGAGAGAGAGAGAGAGAGAGTGTGGTGGGAGGGAGGGAAAGGAGGGAGAGGAGAGGGAGGGAAAAATGATGACATATTCACAAAAGCAATTAGGGTGGGTCTCGGTAAGAAAGCAAGAAACATGATAAGCATCCCGTGACCCCGCTGGGCTAAATGATCGTCAATCGCCTGACACTAATTAATACTGAGAAGGACCTTGGAATAATACTGGATTAATCTTGTTCCATCAACGCGTCGACACTTTTAAATGTAATCATTCTAATTGTTCCATTCTAGGTGCAAATGTATTCATTTTTAGAGCTTATCTAGTTTCAGTTCACTTAGAAAAACTGGGTCTAAAATATACCTCCAGATCACAGTGTGTTCTGAGTTACTCCACTGCACTTTACTTTTATTGGACGTACTTTTAGGTTGTGCTAGGCAAGTGTTTGTGCAAGCTAATCTTTTGTTTATGATATCCGCTATTGATTTCCAACCCCTCCCTCGATGCATTTTGCCGTCTTAACGGAGTTGCCGGAGGCACCTTGAGGTGTCACACCCTACAAGACGGCCTTAAGGAAATCTAATCCATCAAATGAACCTACCTGCTGCCCCGTCTTCATCCAGCCCGCCCCCACGCTACACAGCAATCTAATAATGCCTTTCCTCCCCTAGCCCTGATTCACATGCAAAACAACGGCCAGACTGTCTGTCTGGGGGCTTGCAAATACACAAACACGCACAGATATGAATACGTGAGCATACCCACCCACCCACACATACCACACACACACACACACACACACACACACACACACACACACACACACACACACACACAAGGGCGGACACACTCACAAAAAAAGCACACAAACACATAGGTTGTGTATTAGTATTCCTCTCCTAAAGCGGTGGCATTAGAAAAACCCATATTCTAACAGTGCCTTTCAGAGGGAAGTGCCCTTCAATCTTTCATTGGTTATGCACAAAGCCAGGAGAGAGTAATTAAAAACTCCACATCCAGGGACCTCGACACAGAGAGAGAGAGAGGGAGAGAGAGTGAGAGAGAGGGAGAAAGAAAAAAGGGAAAGCTTCAAACACTTCAGGCCTCCCTGGTGGAAAGAGATGGAGGGAATGAGGAGTGGAGGAGAGAGGAGGGCAGGGAGAGAAAGGGAGGGCGGTATCCTTGACAAGGCCATGCATTCTCTGTAGTCGAGGCGGATAGAAATCAAGTGTTTCATATCTTTAACAAGGCAAGCCCCGGTCATTAACCAGAAGTGATAACTTAAGCATTGTGATCGTCTTCTCATCCTCACTGCACAAGTTTAAAGTAGTTTCTGTTTCTCTCAGTGGCACATCTGCGAGTTATCAACCGCTATGTCCACTAGAAAAATCAATGAAGAATCCATTCTTGACAAAAGTTAGCCATCCTGTATTGATTTGGCTAAATTGTAGCATGAAGAAAAATGAATGCATCATCGGGGTGTAAACAACACAACTATCAGCCAGTGAAATAAAGGCATTTAATAACTGTAAGCAACTCATAGGCTAAAGCTTCATGTATGTTCATAGAGGCTAAAGAAAGGTTTCCATCCTCAGATACATTTACACTGTTAGAAATGATGATAAATGCATTCAAGGAGTTATTTTGTGACAAAGTTTTGTAATTTACCTTGTTGTAATACCCATTTTCCCTCCACCTGCTTCATCTAGTGGTGCCTCAGTTAGTGATTTCCTACATTTCCCAGAATGCCTGTCAAGTCACATAAAACTTAACATGTCTTGTGGCTGCATTGCATTCTGGTCTATTGAGGCTACTGTTGGTGGAGAAATTGGTCTCCCTGCCTCTTCCATGGATTTCTCCCTATATAATGGTGTTTAAGTGTCTTAGAGTGGATTTTTCCTTTAAATCACTGTATACATTTTCTATGTTGTGTTGGCCTTTTAATCAGTGTTTGGGTCAGAGAGCTGCGTATCGTTCATGGGCCTCGGCTAATCTATTCTCTGAAAGGAAGACATCAGGATCAGTGAATAGTGAGAAGAATGAGCTGTACCTGCCAAGCAACCCCCCTGCAATCTCATGTCTGATTCAGACCGCACCCCCACCCCATGGGTACAGATCAAAACATAAAGTGATTAAGCACGACCTCCCGGCTTTGAGGTGCGTATACCGCTGTCAATTGGAGGGTGTTGGCTTCCCGCATAGATGGCCTTTGGACCAACAACAGAGCCCGGTTGTGTGCGCGGACTGTTTGGTATGCAAAAAGAAGCACTTTGAACCGATGTAAAATACACTTCAAAACAAAGACCTCCATCTGCTCGGCTGCTGAGAGCAACTCTAACAACGGGACTCAACTAAATCCATAATGCATGTGTTTCTGTTTGGTTACTGATTGGGTTTCGCGTCATATATGATTCACTGATCAAATGTTTTCATCGCAAAAACGTCTAAGAGCTAGTATAAACAGGCAAGACAACATTGGTTTTAGTTTGCACATTCATTATCAACACATAAGTAGAACAAGTCCAACATATGACACCTTCATCACAACATAATGAAACAGTGTTAATGGATTCTCACATTGGAAATACCCTCCATTGGAGAGTAATGCATTCAGTGTGTTAAAAGTGTTTCAGACCTTTGTTTTACTGAATCAGGTAACAGCTAGGTTAACTCTCTTTGCACTAGCTCTTATCACTGTAAGGAGTTCTTGAGGAAATATTTGGTGTGTGCTTTTGTGATTACCGCCCCACCAAGAACAACAGAGCAATAAACCACTTTTGCTGGGTGGTTATTTTGCTGCAAACATGGTGGCAAGTATACACACACACACTTCACAGAGCAGAGCAAGGGCAGCTGGACAGTGTATTAGTGAAGCACCATGTAAACTCTTTTTTCCCTCACATGCAGAGACAACAAGCAGGGACAGGCTGAAGGGAAAGGACACTGGAACATCACCTGTGGTCCTTCAAACAGACACAAACAGACCCACCGCCTGGTCTACTGAAATTTCATGAAATAAGGACAAAGTCGAAAATGCAAATACGTGCTCTGTGCACGTAAAGTAAGAGAATGACATGTTCCCAGCACAAAAGGGATATGTGAAGGAGGCATAACTATAAAAGTAGCGTCACATTGAAGTAGTGTGGTGGAAAGAAAGGGTGGTTGGATGGGTGTATGTGTTTACCTTCAATGCAGGTGAACGGGGTTCAAATCCCAGCTTGGACAACGAAGATTTCTACAGTGAGTCGAATTTTAATTTTTAGCAAAAGTTGTCTTATTTAACCATGACCAAAGCCTTTCCCTAACTTTAACCAAGTTGTTTTAGTTGTCTAAACCTAACCATTAGCCAAACCTTTATCTGAAAATGGCGTGTCCAATTTGTGCTGTTTGAGTTAGGACAAGTCGGTGTGTGATCCTAGTAATCAAAACCTGATCATCTGATTGAAATGATGGGGTCACACATGACAAAAAATTGATTTTAAATGAGGATTTAAGCCAGTTAGCCAGTCAGCCTATCAGTCAGTTAGCTAGTAAGTCAGCCAGTGGCAAGCCACTGCAGCCAGTCAGGTATTCAGTCAGCCAACTAGCCAGTCAGTAAGTCAACCAGTCAGCCAGTCAGAAGATGGCCAAGAGGAGCTAAATGCCCCACTGTTGGCACTGAACTGAGCACTAGGCAGAGCCAACACCCAAGTCGCACACACACACACGCACACGCACACGCACACGCACACACACACACACACACACACACACCACTAGCCAGTGGGGACGGCACTGTCATTATCTGCCATCTGCAGGCCTGAGTGGCCTTAGCCTGGAGGGAGAGGAAACGAAGAGGGAGGAAGAGAAGGAGAGAAGGAGGGAGAGAGGGAGAGTGGATGCTTATCGACGGGAGGGGGGTGGGGGGTGGGGGGTGGTAAACACACAATGTGAGAAGGAACACAAACACACACACTCACACAGACACACACACACGGAAAGACAACAAAGAAATGGCATTTTGCCTATAACAGAAGACACAGGCCTTGCTTTGTGGGAGAACAGCTTACCGACCAGTTTGTTAGACTAAGAGAGAGCAATTATAGCAGTGTACCCAACAACCAAAACCTGACAGACAAAACACCAGCACTGTGTGTGTGTGTGTGTGTGTGTGTGTGTGTGTGTGTGTGTGTGTGTGTGTGTGTGTGTGTGTGTGTGTGTGCGCGCACTCGTGAGGGGATGCCTTCTCACATTGTGTGTGACAGATGTGAGTGTTGATGACAGCGATAAGCATTTGTGAGGATCCACTCTTCCTCCATTCTCCTCTCTATTACTGTTATGTATTATATGTATGTACAGTACAGTATATTAATTCAGAAACGCTTTACTTGAAGTGGTGCTCATAAGACAAGGGATCATAAGGGCATTTTCAGCAAATTTTGAGTGCATGTTAGCATGATATAATAAAAAACTATGTGCAAAAAGTGAGAGGGTGTTTGTTTATTATGTATAATTTTGGCATCCAGAAATGGATTTTATGCAGCAGTGTGAGAGAAGAGGGGTTCTGCAAGGACAGGAACTTTTAGCCCGAGGCGTCGGGGCATGAACAAGGCAGGAGGGTGTTCTCTGGAGCGAGTGTAAAACCAGCAAGATAACCCCGCAGTTGCGTTATACCCCAACACCCTGCATGGCACAAAAAGAAGAGAAAAAAAAAGGAGGTGAAGCTTGACACTCAATAACAAGGACACGGGCTGCCGAGATGTTGAGTGGTTTTGTTGCCGCTTCTTCCTCTCCATGCTGTTTTCCTGGCTGCCATGGGCCTTAGCCAAGCACATCGCTTCATGGAGCTCCACACCTCAAAGGCACCGGGGCTCTGGCTGTGTACAAGTGTGTGTGTGTACAAGTGTGTATGCGTGTGTGTGTAGGCTTCATGTAGAGGCTGACAGCCACCCTGGAGCCTGATAGAAGCTCCTTGCAGACATGCATGCACCTTTCCAGCAGTGACAAGAGGGCTAGCAGCTACTGTAAAGTCTGAAGTTTGGAAAGAAACCAAAGACACACAGAGACACACACTGAATACAGCTTCCCAGTTAGCCTATCATAGCTGCAGTGTGTGTGTGTGAGCTGGGTGCTGATGAGGTGTGACAGAGTGTAGGCATGTCCCCCAGTTGGTCTTTCTATTTATCTCTATGTCTGTCAGGGGGGACTGCTACCCATTCTGGGAGAAGAACGGGCCAGCGCACTTATTTGTCAAGAATCAACTGATACTGACAGGATTTGGCTGGTACATAAACACTGACAGACAAAGCATTGACGGCTGAGAACTGAATAAACTCAAATCTCAGTGCATTTACTTGAAAAGTACAGAAATTGTCAAAACAGTGTAAACAAAACGCGGATGACTGACAGTACAATCCTCCCACAAATGACAAAACCACTTGCTCATGCTGCAGACACGCGCCCGAATCAAACACGCCGCAGAGTAAATAGGTTCCATTTTTTTTATTTCGCCATTCATCACAAGGGGAGGTGAAACCAATTCCATTTCTTCTCAGTAGACGCCTCATCCCTCTCTGTTCTGTGGCATAACCCCCTTCGGAATAGAGTTCCACCTCTCGGCTCACCCTCTCAGCTCTTTCCAAAACACAAGCTGGTGTCTTAGCAAGGCAGCTTGTGCCCTCTAGTGCATCTCGCACACCAAGTGCCTCGCAAGTAATTGCACTCTCTCCTGCCTTCTTTGCCACTGCTTGGCACTGTCAGGCAGTGAAAGGCGGTGATGCAATGTTGTGGTATCACTGATGAGTAGATGTCAAGACACTTCAAATTAAAATATGGGTTTGTGCACTTGCAGCCATTCAGATCTCTCAAAGTGCAGTTTTTTTTTGCACATCAACCTACCCAAAGAAACATGACAGAAATCTGTCTAGGCAGGCCAGCAGCAAGCCGCTCAGTGCCGCAATCTGAATTTTTACCCACACCGGATAAGCCCTCCAGGTACAAAACAATCAACCTGCGACCGAATTGGGGGGGGGGGGGGGGGGAATCCAACCGCAACCTCAAGGAGCAATGAATGTGGCGTTTAACTCTTCAGTCGAGTAAGTCAAACACATTTCTCTGTGCAACTGAGTGTGAGAGGAGAAGGGACACGAGGACACGCCGCGCCCCACCCCGTGCACAATGGGAGGTTCCAAGACGGGGTGGAGGGGGTGGAGGGGGGGTGTATGTCTGGGGAGCGCCGCTGAACTCCCGTAACCTCAATTATTCAGCATTAGGCCCTGCTATTGATTTCCTGTTGGATCGACTTACCGAGTCCCGAGCGCCGGGACAGTGACACGCTATAGCCCCTTCCCTGGGAGGGATCTTTAAAGGATGGATGGATGGATGGATGGAAGTCTGTTAGAGGGAGAGAAAAGAGATACAGATCCACTGGAGGAGGGGGAAGAGGGGGGAGGGGTGAGATGTGAGGGTAATTAAAGACACCCCTTATCAAGGCTGTGATAGATGAAGACGTCGCCGGTGAAGTCGGCGGAGCGAGGGGGACAGGTTAGTTCGGCTCGACGACCTTGGGGAAGAGGGCGGGACGTTTTGCGCGGAGGCCGGAAGGTTCCCATGACTGGTTGGCTCCTATTGGGGGGGGGAAAGGAACAATATTTTTGTTTGAAAAGGAAAATGCTGCGGCTGTCAGAGATGCGGAGGAAGACTAATTGGCGGAGGATATGGGGTGTTATTGCTGGTGTCGAGGTTTCGGCGGGGGTTGGACCACGTTCTCAAGGGGCCACTGGTGCCAAAGCCGACCCCAGTGAAGAAATAACAAAAGAACTATGCCAAGCCACGTCAGCCTGTGTATTTCTCACACTTTCCTCGAGCATCAGCTGTGAAAACAAGCGACACACTGATAACACCGGCCTTTCCTTTGACAAATGAGGAGTAGTTTACGTTCCCTTCTAAAAACCATGTCTACATTAGCTCATATGATGTTAGGTAGTGCACCATTTCCTTACTGTACCTGGCCAGGCGTGGGTCGGGTTCCAAATAAAACAGATGGCAGGAGTTGCCTTTCTGCGGTTTCTCCTTGGCCCAACCTTGAGAAGCTGTGCTGGGCTGAGCAGAGCACTGATCTGGGCTGAGCCGGGTGGAGGCTGGAGGTTGGGAGACCGGGAGGGGGGGGGGAGGGGGGCAAACCCGAGGCCTGCAGCCAGACAGAAGGCACGCTAATTCTGGGTGAGGCCGAGCTAGACGAGGGGCGGCGGGGGTTTTGGAGGTGTGAGGAGAGGCGAGAGGTGCTTGAGCGAGGAGGACTCCTTCAGACTGAACGGTCCACTGCGAAAAAAACATCCATCCTTTAGTCTAGTGTTGAGTTTTAAAAATGTATTTTTCCTAAAACAAGTGAAAAAACCTGCCAGTGGTGTGAGATAGTTTCACATGTTTCCAATGCAAATTAACTTCTTAAATCAAGAAAAGAAAAACCATGTTGATGCTTGTGGAGTGATCTGCCTCATTTCAAGATACTGTCAAGAACACTCTCAAATCAGGCGAAACAGCATTGGATAAAAGAGAAATTATCCCACACAACTTGCAGATTTTTTTCACTCGTTTTAAAGGTAAACAAGATTTCAAGACAAGATTTACACACCAAACGACTTGTTAAAATTTTTTTTTTTTTTTTGCAGCGTAGGAGTGAGCGGAGGTGCGGCTGAGGGATCGGGAAGGTGGAGGGGAGTCTGAGACGGCAGGGAGGAATGGCGGAGGTGTGTGTGTGGGGGTGGGGTGAACGGGGGCGGGGCCGGAGTCTTGGCACTGGGCCGCTAGCTGTCGGCGGTGCGGCTCCTCCTCCTAATCAACGCTTAATTGGCAGTGTTGATGACAAGCCCGGGCCGCGGGGCAGACCACAGCGACGGTTTACTGCTGTCTCCTCTCCACTCCGCAAACTAGGGCAATGCACTAACCCTCTCCAGGGCAGAGTTTACACACACACACAGACACACACACACACACACACACACACACAAAGAGAAACAGCAGCTCCCTCTGTCTGTCGCTTGGAAGGAATGAAGGGTAGGTCTATGTGTCTGTGTGTGCGTGTGTGTGTGTTAACGTGCGTGTGTGTTCCTATGTGTCTGTGTATCTACGTGTTTGCGTCTGTGTCTGTGTGTCTACAGTATGTGTGTGTGTCTATATGTCTGTGTAGGTGCATATGTGTGTGTGTGTGTGTCTATATGAGGTCGACAGTGTGACAGTTTATCTACCGAAGTGTGTCTATGCGTGTGTGTGCAGTATTTTGGCAACACACCGGCCTGTCATGATTTATCGGTGGCGTTTGGCTGCACTTGTCAGTCAGCACCACAGATACAAAGGCACCTTAATTACAGTGAGCTGCCGACAGATCAAAATGATATATACGTTGCTGGTAAAGTCATCGCGGATACATCCCATCAAGACTTGGCCCCGAGTTTGAGATTTATCAAGTAGCTGCAAGAGGAAGACGCCTGGAGGCTATAATCATTCTGATACACAACGCATAACTTTGGCAGAACACAGTGGTGAAAAAAAAAAAAAAAAAAACGCCCAACCGTTCACGCTCGCCCCAGAACTCGGAGGGTTACACAAACCACAGAACAGAACTTCAGCCGTGGGATGAAGAGGGAGATAAAGAGAGATAGATGGAGAGGTGTAAAATAAAGATTTGCACTTCACAGGGCGGCTGAGAGCTCGGTGCCGGCTCGCGCGCGGCGGCGTGACTGTAGATCAGCCGCTGGATCACGCTGTCAGAGGCTTGGTGATGGAGGGGGAGAGGAGAGGCTCTGCACCTCTCCTCCGTTCACAACCTGAGAACCAACGCAGAAACTGATCACTCACCTTCCCCGCTATTCTCTGTCCAACCTTCATCTCTCTCTTTCTCTTTATGCCCTTTATCGTTTTTTTTTTTGGCTTCTGCTCTCTCTTGCTCTCTGTCTCTTTATCTATGTCATCGTCTACTGCTTTCTGTCTCTCTGCATGTCCTGGATCTGTGTCTTTGGCTCTGTTGATGCTAACATTCTCCCTCTAACTCTCTGTTTCACTGTCTTTCTCTCTTTGTCCCTCACACAAAAACCCGACCTTGACCACAGGCCTCCTCCACATCACCGTTTGCTCATTTCCCTTTCTATGAATCGTGTGAATGAATCAGCCAATCTCAACGGGTTCAACGTTTTATTTTATTTATTTTTTTGCTGCTGGTCTTGGAAAGTTCATCGCCTGAATATGGAGCGATAAATGAGTTTCTCCACTGAAGCCTTACAGTTCATTTGCGGTGCTATTAGACTGCCGTGGCTAAGGCAGCCAGTGGCTGACAGAGGAAAGGGCCGAAACTAGGGGTGAGTGGAAGTGATTTAGGGTTAAGGTTAGAATTAGGATTAGGTTTATGTTAGGGTAAGGTGTAGTAGTGAGACTATAGGTTAGAGTTAGGAGTTGGGGAATGAACGTAGTCAATGGAAGGTCCTCACAAGTAGAAGACAACCATGCGTGTGTGTTTGATGCTTCAGATGCAGAAACAGCGCGGAGGTAAAGAGATGAGCCCATAATGAGACTAAAGAGGCAGAAATTGAGAGAGCCAGGCAGGCGTAGACATTAAGCGTGGGAGAGAATGAGAGATAAACAGGCAAAAAAGAAAAAGAGTGCTTGACACAGAGAGAGAGAGAGAGAGAGGGAGCTCTTCATTCACGCTTTATCCCTCTACAACAGAGAGGCAAGTGTTTCTGGCCAGAGCAGCGCAAGCCTGCTCCGTGCCACGCCATGCCAACACCAGCCGGAGCTCCAGCTTCCCCTCGGTCGTACACAGCTGCAAATCCCCCCAGCCGTTCTCAAAGGCCCCCTTGGAAACTGGAGCGCGCAGCTGGAGCCAAAATGTCAGCTCTTCTAGCAGGTGGACAGCTGATCTGCGTAGCGAATAGGCCTTGGCAGGCGGGCTGGGCGGCGGCGGCGTCTCGAGGTGCAACAGAAAGCCTCCCGAGAGCATAATCCCCCCCTTCACAAGACGTGTAAGCTGCGGCTTTCGAGAAACAGAATCGGCGGATTTCTCTGCAGGGAAACACCGGCCTCTGACACCGCGTGACACTTGTTAAACAAGAGATTCCTGACACATTCTACGTGTATGTAAAAACCTGTCCACACAACGCTGAAGCCAAAGAGAACATGGCTTCTGCAAAAGAAATCTTTTTCGACGCCGTGAAAAGAAAGCTGTCAAGCAGACACGGAGAGGGCCAAAGTATACTTTTGCACAGTTATTTAATGCTTTCAAACATCGAGCAACTTGAGAAGAGTACTCCAAATAAAACCTCTTTGGATAGAGGTTTGTTGGAGGGTCAGGCACTGAATTGTGTTGAGGTGACTATCTTCAGTTGGGCTTGAGTCTCTAAGTCGACAGATTTAGGCGATTGTCAGAGATGCTGTATCAAATTATCCTCCTGTTGAAGATAGTGTCATGACCGACACAAAATTCTGAGGTTTTACTTCAACTCAAGCTATCGAGCCAGTACTTGAAAAGCATTGGACTAGACACTAGCAGGGGTCAGAACTCAATTACTTGAGAGAATAAGATGCTGTGTAATGTGAAATATCTAACTGCAACCGCTGCCCATACGTTCTCCATAATAAAGGATAACAACCTCTGCAAAATGGCTTTCCACAAAGAGTGTCACAATCTCACAGTCAGAGACAAGTCATAAAGGCAGAGGTGGGCAAGTGTGAGCTTTCCATGTGCTGCGTGACTGTGTTTCCACTCCAGCTCATGTTTTATAGAGGACTTTATGAATTAATTGTGTGCCTGGAGCTGAGGGTGACTGTGGTGACCACGGAAGAATGAAAAGATGATGGCACAAGGAGGAAGTTCCTCTTTACTTTGGTATAAAGGGAGGATGACTTGGAGTTGAGTATAAGAGGGAGTGAATGGAATGAATGGAAGTCAAAAAGAATGTCATCACAGAGATAAAACACAAGAAGACGTGTGTTCAGATGTATGCGTGTGCGTGTGTGTGTGTGTGTGTGTGTCTTTTCTTAGGAGCCACCTAATGGACAACATAAGCCAGAACACCTCCAAACAAGGCTTGACAGCACCCAGGCCACACCATGCTATTTATGGGCCACATGCACCGGCCTAATTCACCTTTCTCCTGTTTGTCTCCTGTTAGCAGTCCTTCAAACCAATTAACACCTAGACAACCATTCAGGCCTGATTCCAAACGGCTGGTTGCAATTACAAGAAGGAAACATGGCCACTTATGGCAGGAAGGGGATTTAAGACACTGGGCTGGGAATTGAGACTACCGTTGGTTAGCCTAATGACTGGGAGGTAGACAGTGGTTGCTGATATCTGTGAGCGGACATGGGAATTAAAGCATTATAGGAGAATTCCTTCTTAAGAATTCCGGACACATATTGATCAACTCTCATAATTAGCTGGATAACATAAGGCTGGAAAAGTGTGTGACCTATTTTTCACAACGGTTTAGTGGTATCCTGTTTGGTGTTTGGTGATCAACTTTTTTTTTCCCCCATACTTTAAGGGTCCCACGGGAAAGAGTGCTGAAGACGGCGGCGCGCTCTGATCCCCAAAGACCCCGCCCCATCCAGATTGTCGCCATGTGAGGCCGGCGCCAGCAGTTTTGGCTCGGCTCTGGTTCCCAGCGTCGCCCCCTTCAGCAAGGTCCTCCTTGGCGCACGCCACGGCGCTCATTAGCGCTAAAACAAAAGACGAACCGCCGCTGCTCTAAATCACGACCGCCGACCGAGATCTTAAAAATATGTCCCGGAAACATCGGTCCGCGCAGCACGGCTCTTCTCACGGCAGGCTTTGAAGAAAAGGTGCACGTGCACATGTGCGGCGAAAGTTTTACCTCAAACACATTCCATTCTGTAGTGTAGCATAGCGTTTTTTTTGTGTGCAATTTTTCCCATATAAACAGGGTTAGGTCACAGCAAAGAAGTGTGTGTGGGCAGCAGAGCAGGCCAGCGGTTAGGGAGACCGTCCTGTACCAGAAAGCCCCAGATTTGACCCCAGCAACAGCCATGTGTCCTGTTGAGGTGTCCTTGAGCAAATCACTGAATCCCTTCCTGCTCACTCGTAAATTGCTAGCTAGCTAAATTGTCAGCTAAATGACTTAAAGTACAGTATACAAGCTTGAATGACACCCTGCACAAGTACAACATAATGCCAGATGTTACCATTCCATGATGGATAGTCCTGGAGTCTTCATCCCAAGTGAATGACCGGTTCCTCATTACTTGTGGCTGGTGAAGGAGGCGACATCAGACATGTGAAGGCAGCGAACTGGGCCAGCCTTCCCATTTTCCTCTGAGGGCTCTAAATTATTCATCCCAACAAGAGGCCCATACATAGAGCTTAACTATATGACGGCCTAATGAGGGCTATTGATCGAATAATTGATTGCTTTATGCATGGCCCTAACTGACTGCCCACTGATCCATTTGGGCAGCTCATTACTTAATATGCATTATTCAGAGCTAACCGCTAACCAATGCAGACTGCAGCATCATCTGAGAAATGAATGTCAACAAGAGCATAATAGCAGAGTCAAGGCTGCATCAAAGCCTCAATAACTCTTTCAATACAGTGTATAAACACACTGTGGTAGAGCAGTAAGAGCAATATATCGGTTGCCAGGTTTTATTAGTCAGTTAATGACACAGGGCCAATAAATTTGGATATTTACCCAACCTGCTCTTCCCGTGTTTTCCTACTTTAACCTTGAACGTAACTTCTCATATTTCCGACAGCGCTTGTTGTTTTACCCGGCACTCCAACCCTGACTCCTCATCTGGCCTTTCAAACCCAAAAAGAATGGCAGATCTGGCCACATAGCCCCTTGTCCTTCAGATCTTTACCTCCCAAATAAGAGACTGTGTTTGGCCTGTATCCTAGAGAGGCATCAAACACTGTGGTCTTTGAGCTTTTTCCCACCGATTTAGAGTTGAACCGCAGCACAATCGTCTCCTCTTCTCCTTGTCTGGTAACAGAACCCAAGAGAAGCCCCTCTAGAGAGCGCTTTACACAAAGTAAATTACCAAACGCCCACGCGCTGACACTGACCTGCACTGGCTTTCTGGCTCGACTCGGAGGGCTTAGGTTGCAACACAGCTGGCTGGCCCACAGCTAGGACTTGGACCGTACCATTAGCATCCTTCCTGCGAATGATGGTTCAAGAAACAAAACATTGGCAATGCGGTAAAAGCATTGCTCTTTTACGGTAAGTCTGTGATTACAGAACACTGGAACGGAATATGGAGTATAACTGAATAACAAGCTGGGGTTATGAACCACTAGCCTGGCCTATTTTCCTCGGCCTTTTTCTATTCTCTGTGGTGCTATCAGACATTCTTCCATTCCAGAATAAACCAAGTGCAATGACCATTTGACAGAGATGACGGAGGAGGGATGCCCTCCTGCCCTCCTCTTCTATAAACCGGCTCTCTGGGCCCGTTCTGAGAGAGCAACAAAGAGAGAACAGGAGAAAGATGGGATGAAAGGGGCGAGAGACTGAGAGGGAGAGAGAGAGAGGAGTTGAGAAAGAGAGTGAGAGAAAGAGAAAATGTGGCCGCGATGACACACCGTGGAGAATAGAGGGGTCTCCAGAGTGAACTGAAGCTGAAAGCATCCAAATGGACTTCCTGGAAAAGCAGCAGCAGTGGCTCGTATGGGGAATGGGTCAACAGGGGCTAACTAGCCCGGGTCGTCCTGGGGTCATCACAATGTGGGCAGTTCACCTTTGACCTCTGGGCTCTGCCTTCTCTTTCCATTAAGACCAACTTGTCTTCAGCTATGTCTGACACCGTGACTCACGGTAGATGTTATGGTAGGTAGAAGCTATGCCATTTTAAAGGACAGGAGGTTTATTATAAAAACTCAATGCAGCAACTTGTAGAAAAAATAGTTTATTTTGGATGATTCTGGACAGAAACCCTATTGCTTTGTACACTACTATGAATGTGAGTACGTGTTGAAATAGCATTTCTAAAGATTTAACTTTTTTCAATTTTTTTAATTCTATATTCCTTTCCAGATAGTGCAAGTACAAGGCAATAGCACTGAAGTGATGCTAAGAGTGCTAATCCACTAATACTGTACGTATGAATGAGTGCATAATCCACTCTGAATTTGAGTTAAGTTCTGACGTCATGGCAATAGCTGTGAATCTTTCACTTTACAATTGTCTTTTAAAATGAGTGCCACCCACCTCACCATCTTCCGGTGCCAAGCAAGGTACAGTAGACTTCATCAGCTCATCCATGCAGTCAACCATTAAGTGTTGGCAGATTAGCAAACCGTGCCAGCTGAAACGCTCTGCCTTCCATAAATGAATGTACAAGCCAAGCAGAGAGTAAATTAAGGTCACACATCCTCCCTCGCTTTCTCTCCTCACACCAGCAGTGCAGCGATGACCTCATCAGCTCCATAAAACGGCACGGCGCTTATTTGTGGCTTATCTCACACCATCCTTTCCGTGTAACTCAGGCGAGAGCGTGGAGCTATTTTTGCTTATTAACTAGGGAAAATCCCCATAGTGATGTGCAAGTTGAGTTAAGACATTTCTAAAAGTAAAACTCAAGTGTCACTCCATTACTCCGGTGAGGTTCGAGGATGAATAAGGCCTGTCCACACCTGCAAAAGCAACCTTCCCTCTGCTGTTATACTGTTTCATAAGCCACTTCTAAAGTACATTCACAGGCACATACAAAAATGGCCAAACATGTACAAAGACATTACATATATGGCAGTGGTTTGGCATCTCAAGTGTAAGAGGATGTTTGTCTATGGTCCAGGAGTGATTCAGCACCATGAAACCATGCGGCTTTGTCTCCCCGTCAGCATGAGTAGTTAATTAAAACTTACGACTTGCCCCGAAAGCTTTCTGGGACTGACCGTGTCCCAGGCACAGCTGGGCGCCTGGATCTCCTGCACCGTGGGTACAAATGCGCGCAACATTGTCGGGGTCATGGGAATGCGTTTGCTTGGCCTTTAGGTGATTCCGCGGGGGCTTGGTTAAATGTCCCCATTCATTGGCAATTCACAGTCTCCATTCTAATTAACGCGGAGCGGCATTCGGTCGAGGTTTATGATCTATTTACAATTCTAATTTTGGCCACGCGCTCCATATAAACGCTTGGCCAACGATAATAGAATAGTAATTGTCCTCCAAAATGGCAACACAAGAAAAGCAAATGGCAGCACGTGAGGAGTGGTGAGGCCGATCCCAGCTCCTGTCTTTCCTTCGCAGGTGTCCCAGCTTCCATGCTGGTCCCATGCCAAGTGCCATGCCGTTTGAACAGGTAGACACAGGAGCAGACAGACACCTAGGACTGTCACAACAAGCACCTGGAACCAGTCCCCGGTACCGACTTCATTTATGAGCCAGTTTCTCCGCAGTCCTCCAGGGTCGGCCTGGACGCCAGGTCGGGGTCTGTCACTAATGGGGCTCTGTGAGTGCCAGGGTACCAGAGCTGTGAATCCCCCAGAGAGGCATCAGTCTGAAGGGCCCAGGCCTCTAATTGGGGGAGCCTGTGTACATAAATGACAGATTATGACCTATAAATGAGAATTTATGTGACCATTAGACGTGCCGGGTGATCCCGGCAGAGATGGAGAAGGCGCTCATTAGCTATGCATTCAGAATGCCTGGCTCTGCCTAATTAGCCTGGTGATACGTGGGCTACAGACATTTTTTTTTTCTTGTTTTCCAGGCATTTTGGGCTTGTTATTTCGGTGCGCTTTCAGGCGCAATTAGGAGGTGATTTGAATTCCCGTCTCCTTCTGCGTTTGTAACCTGCATTTTTTGGTGAAAAGAGAGGAAAACCAGGCATCGAGGGTACAGGAGATAACCGAGCGATCTAGACAATGCAGTTCAGAATCCATACAACGCGAGGAAACCGTCGCCAGTCGGCGTTGTGCGATACCTATCCAACTTCAACGGCTTTATGAGACAAGCCTCCCTCGTCACCCAGCGAGTGGATGAAGGGAATATTTACCCAATATTAAAAAAGCTTTGATTTGATATACCCGCAGGGAAGGGATATGTCTAGGAAAATGTCAAAATTGATGCGCTTGGCGGCAGGCTTTCAGTTGAACGGTAATATCTGAGAGATTGATCGGTGTGATTGGGGATTTGACGTCTGAATCAAATATTTGCACATGAAGTGCTGGTATTACTGCTGTGATATTGAGTGGGGGGGGGTGGAGTTGGGGGGTGGGTGGGAGGAGGAGACAAAGAAAGCTTGGAGACTGAGAATGATAAAGATATACAGAGAGAGAGATTGGTGATTATGTGCTATTGTTTCCAAACCAAATTATTAATCATTTTTATACATATAGGTGATTATATACTATTTTATACTACGTGTTTTCTAGCCTAATAGTTTCATATGATTTGAATGTATAAACTGTTGATTGTTGGTTTTACTGCTTTGGCAGTATTGTTTATGATTAACAGTCATGCCAGTAAAATTATTGAAATGAGAAAATTTGAATTGAGAGATGTGGTGTGTGTGTGCTCATTGAGCCCTACTGAAGCAGAGAGGGAGATTCAGAAATAGAGTGAGTGTCTCTGTGTGTGTGTGTGCATGCATGCGTGTGTGTGTGAGTGTGTGTGAGAGAGAGAGAGAGAGAGAGACAGACAGAGAGAGACCCCAATGAAATAAAGGAGTGTTTAATAAACCCTCTTCTCTGCTCCCCATCTGCAGCCATTCATCTCTATTGGCTCTGCCTCTTTTGATCAGCTCAGTGGAGGGCTGTGGGCTCACCAAACTGCGAATCCCACACTTTACACAATTAAGTGGCGACAGACAAAAGGTGCGGAAAACAGGGAGAGCGTTCTACAAAAAGAAGCTTCTCGCCTCTCCATTCATACAACACGGGGCCACGGCTCTCCATGTTCCTTTTCTTTTGCTCTTCCCTTTATACTTGGAACCTCGTTCCACAACCTGGGCGATTGGACTGTAATCGGATAGGGGAAAAAAGTAAATCCAGGTGTAAATTATCACCCAAAACAACTCCGGAGGCGGTCAGAGACACATTTGGCCTTGTTAACAACAAAGTGTAAATAGCAACTACAGAAATTAAAATCAACTTTCACACATGGATCCAACTAGGAGGTGCATCCAAGTGAAACAGGTGGCAGTCAGCTTGGATCGTAACATACTTGTCAAAATGGATTGTCTGGATATTGGTGGATGGGGAACAAGTGAGAAAAGGTGTTGACTGTCAATTTTTAAAGATGTAAATATTACAAGAAGAAGTTGTAATTCAGCAAAATCAGACACAATCCGGCGCTCTCTCTCACTCTCTCTCTCTCTCTCTCTCCCTCCTGCCCAGTCTTTCTCCGTTTCTCCGGCTAACAATGCCAAGAGTGTTATTCCTCTCTGAGGAGGCTGCTTGAGTTCCCATCAGGCACCGGGGCGGCGGGGCGGAGAGGGAAGCGGTGGCCGTGCGAGACGGCGACATCGGGGTGGGCTGGCCTATTAGCGCACTTCACAGCTGGTCCTCTCCCTCGCCTCGCTCTGTCTGTCTCTCTCTCACACACACACACACACGCACAATGGCCTTCAAGAGACCCATTGAAGGCTGCTAGTCTGAAAGAAAAGAGGAGGGAAAGAAAGATGGCGCTGGTCGTACTCTGAGCTCCCATTAAAAGCGTCTAACAGTAAAAGCTGCCAGAGAGGCTGGATGAGGGGCGAGAGACGGCATCCAGCAATTAGGGGGGAATAAGATGGAGGAAGAGGGAGCAGTGTGTGTGTGTGTGTGTCTATGTGTATGTCTGTGTGCGAGAGCCAGTGAGAGCCAGAACGTGTGTGTGTGTATGTGTAAGGAAGAGTGTGCCTATGAGTGTGTGCACATGTTCATGCATGTATGTGTGCCATTACATGAGAAAGTGTGCTCCTACATCTGCCTATTATGCCTTAGTGTGTTCCCTTGAGGCAAGTGTATGAGTGTGTGTGTATGAGTGTGTGTGTGTGTGTGTGTGTGTGTGTGTGTGGGTGTGTGTGTGTGCGTGAGTAAAACGACAAAGTGAAGGGAGTGGCGTGACCCCACACTGGCCGCTCCTCATCAAATAGAAGGAATCAGAAAGAATAATAAAATCCATCGCCCCTGTGGATGAGACAGGCTGAGAAAACCTCTCATCTTCCACACAACCAGGTGGCAGAGAGCAACGAGGACACTGGTTTCATCAGGACAAAGACTTAGGAGGCAACTCTACACCCTGATGACAGCAAAGACACAGCGAGAGACTGATAGAAAATTACAGAAATAAAGAGACAGACTGAGAATGAGGTTAATATCAATAGAGAATCTGCTTCCACCTGGTATGCATGTATGCAGATCTGATTTAGCTGGATTACATTTACACCTGACATTAAAATGTGTTTCATCAATCAGCAATAGAGAGTATCAACCCTGATGTTTATTTACATGAAAAAGTTTCAATTATTACTTTAAAATTGACAGTTAACATCTCATCTCACCCATCCATCAGTATTCTGACAATCCATTTTGGGCAAATTTGGGGGATTTATTGTAACAAGTTGCCTGAAACTGAGCAAAAGACAGGTGTTATTTTTTAATGCACTTCTTTCCATGTTGCTGGTCTAATTTAGACTGAAAGGTATCACAGGTTTCACCCCGCCTGCAGGTACTCAGAGGTGCCAATGACACTGAAATACATTATAATAGTCTTTTCCAGACTCTTTTCAGTTACATGATCACACCTTTCACTCTTTCCGGCATATCATTACAACATAGGAATAACACCAAGGAGGGTGTTAGCTATCATTTTCATCAGTACGTCATGAGAAGGTAAAACAAGACCGTTAACTAGCTCCCTGGTTTACCACTGATTAGCCTGATTCAGAAAGAAATATACGATTTTAAGACTCAATACAAGACTAAATTACTTAAGATTGCTATTTTTTGCAGTGTAGTCTTGATAAAAATGTCTTTTCACTAGCAGGTTTTTTAGCCATGTCATACCGATTAAATTTAGTCAATTACTCGCAGACTAAAATTGCATATGATTTTAATCAACAAACATAACAGCATTACTGTCATTAAAAACAGTTCTACAGCAGCAGCAGCTCTTTAAAGCACCACAGCTTCAGTGTAGATTACATTTGCAGCACTTAGGCGTTTCATAATGTATCTGTTGATCAGGGAGCTGCACACATTCACATCTGGGAGCAGTTGGATATGTTTGAGAACACTGTCAAAACGAAGGGTAATGCATGTCTGCATGATAATATTCAACAATCTCTCCGGTGATAAGCGTGCATTCTCGCATAGTCATTAATTCCATGACAAGTGATGAAGTTCAGTTGGAACGCCTGTTTGACCAACAAGATTTGCTTGGCTGGAAATATCTGTTGTGAAATATGTTGTGAAATGAAGACAGAAGGACAAAGACCCTTACATCACCTAAAGGGATCTTTTGTTTGGGTAATGTTTTGTGAAGGAGGGGGCGGTGGTGTTGATGACACTTGTCTGATATTTTGGGATGTTAGTGTGATGTTCATTCTCTAAGCTCCTCAAGCTGTGTCAAAGTGCTGTTAAGCTACTAATGTGGCCATTGACTGCTGGCCAACAGCAAAAACTCCAACAGCTTGTGTGAGGTCCACTTAGCATACAAACTGATGTTGGAAAACAGCCTGTTATGCTAAACAGATAGCGGATCAGAAATCCACTGTGAATGAGTCGACGCTTCTTCTGGCAAAAGACTGTAACGTTAAATCCTGCATATGTGGTTTGTTCGTTACTCAGATGTTTGAGGTCGGATTTTGCGGGAAATCTGCTGGATTGCTTTATGGCACAAAGTGGTTCTTCCAGTGCAAATGGATCTAAAACTTTCAGAGTCTCTGGTGATGGCAGATGGTGGAAGGAGTGAAAGGCCGATGGAAAAATCACTTCCAACATGTTAATCCTCTTCAGTAAAGCCAAAGAGAAAACCTTTGATTGAAGATGCAATATCCTCTTTGCGACAGTAAGCAACAGGATTTATAGGAAATGTGGTTTTAATTTTGAGAAACACTAGCACTAACAATACTACTGACATGAAATGAGGCTACGTCTCATTTGTTTATGGTAATTAGTTAATTTGACGATATATTGATGTTTAACATGCTAGCACCTTTAAATGAAAATAAAATCGGAGTATATAATCTATAATAGTAAAAATGTCAAATGTAAATCATGTGCAAAAATGGCAACAGTAAAAAAATAACGTAATAGCTTGGCACAGATGGAAGAAGGGTGTCATCCTGTTAATAGCTATTCTCTTCAAACCACTTCTGGCACAAAAGCAAATCTGCTCTCAATCAAAGTGGCTGTCAGATGTGCAGCTATCTATAGTTGGTCTGACTTCCGTCCTGCCTGTCTTCCATCACTCAGACAGCTTTGGTCTTCAGAGGCGCCCCTGCCCCCCCAGAAGGAGGACAGGGCCACATATGGTGCATGGATAGACCTGCGCTGATCCATCCAGCAGCCTCCCGCTGCTGTTGAATGGACCCTTTCACACACTGTTTAGGTTGGCTCCGGGACCCAAAGAGGAGCGCGCGCAAGTGCAAAAAATGTCCATCTTAATGAGTCATTTATTTTTATTTCAATGTGAATATGTTAAAATGAGTGAAACATTCTGCCAATTGGGCAAAATAAGTTGACTTGTTTCCAGTGTAGTCTCACTAGGAATTTCCTAGAAAGAAATCAGATCAATCTAATGACAAGATTCAAGTTGATTTGCATTAGGAACAAGTGAAAATAACTCTCATTGGCAGATTTTTTTACTTGTTTAAAAAATAAGATTTTAAGATTCAATACTAGATGGAATGAATTAATATTTTTGTGTCTTGTATTTTTGAATCTTTTGACTGGGCATTTATAAGACACAGGCATTTATTTCATTTTTCGTTGTTTTGTTCATTTGTTTCTCTCAAGGTTGGAAGTTTTGTTGTGAGCCTCATGGCACTTTCTGTCTTTCCTGCATGAAATGGTAATTTTTTACTCCTTTCTGTTTCTGTTTTTGCCTTTCTTTTTACACACACACATCACTTCACTTCACTGCTATGTTTTTAAAAATATGTAAACCAAACTATGATGACTATTTATTTAGGAAAACATTAAGATATCACCTGTTCACAGCACTGGTGTTTGTGTGCTTTGGGAGCAAGCATGTGTACATATATATGTGTGTATGTATATGCATGTCTGTGTATGTGCACATACACCTGCATGTACACACCGTCAGCGAATGCATGCATGTTGGGATGCATATATGTGCATATCATATCATATATACACGTGTATTTGTAAACATAGTATTTGTGTGTGTGCATGCGTGTGTGTCGGCCTGTGTGAGGTCTAAGTCTCCTGTCTCTCTCCTGCCTTTAGCCTTCTGAACACACTCTCTCTCTCTCTCTCCATTGAGCCTGCCTCGCTCGGCCAGGCGGCCACTCTTCCCTTCCCCTACTGGGATCTCTGTCTTCATGGAATCCTATTAGACAAGGCCTGCTTCCATCTGGATCCAGCACTGACAGCCCATTCATCAACACCGCTGTCTCACACCGCATACACAACACACACACACACACACACAACACACACACAGGGCCCATTATTGTGGACTGGGATGAACAAACATCCCATAATAATAAAAACAGGCACCCACCGGGAGAAAGGAATGAAATGGCATCGCCACGGCGAGCGCCAGAGAGGACGAGAGGGGAAGATGGAGAACAAAAGGGGAAGTGTTTGATCAAACTGGAAGAAAGGGGAGTGGATTGTGGTGTGTGTGTGTTGTGTGCGTGTGTGTGTGTGTGTGGTCTGTGACTGCTGTGTGTTGCCTGTGATGCGTGGCCGTGCCGGGCTCGGCCCTCTCTCTGTTCATGACAGGCTGGCTCTTGGTTTGAACACAGTGATGAAAGAGGCTTCTGAGACTAAGGAGCATGAAATAACTTACCTGTAGGATCAGAGGCGCGCCACACACACACACACAGCAGGCAGCAGCAAGGCACCGGGAACAAAAGACAGACAGACAGAGAAAGAGAGAGAGAGAGAGAGAGGGAGAGACAGGTTAATATCAACAGACAATCCATGTGGGATTTGAGTGTGTCGTGCAAACACAATACGGCTGAATGAAAAGCAAGGTTATCATTATCATGTGAAAAGGGATGGACCCACTGATGTAGTGGTAAATAAAAAGGTGGGTAAACTGTGATCCCAGCTGGTGATCATCATAAGGCAAACAACCACCAGTATAAACAAAAATCAATCATACTATCATTCATTTATGCTTTTCCCCTTAAAAGACCCAGACTGATACAACTTACATCAGTTTGATGCCACTTACTATGATGTATACTGTATGAGTTTTGCATAATTAAGCTCTAGAAAGGTGAGCACACTGAGTTTAGGTGGGTTTACCCTCCACTACATCCCAGGATGCACCTGTGTACGGAGGTTAGACACACTCTGGAAGTAATCAATGTTCAATCAACTGACTCTTGGTCTTCAATACAGAGCGGAAAAGGCATATTTTTCACATATACACACACGCGCACGCACTCACATACACACACACACACACACGTGGATTGTCAGCAATGCTATTGGCAGCAAAGCCGTGAGAGGCTGATGGAGTGGTTGTCTTGGTAACGGAGACTGGCACAGGTTATTATGAGGGAAGAAATGAAGGGGAGGGAGGGTGAGCGAGGGGCACGATGCAAACATCTGCAGTGAGAGAGAGAGAGAGAGAGAGAGAGAGAGGTGTGTGTGTGGAGGGATAATACAGTGGATTCACCTGTAGAGAAAGTTCACTCTCTCCCTATCTCCCCTATCAATAATTCACATTAATCAAATGAATCAATAATTCAAACAAATATGTACACCTACAGCCGAGGCTCTGTTATATTTCCTAATGGGGTGTACTTAAGAGAGGAGACGATGAAATAAAAATGGAAAGAGAAAGAGAGAAGATGGGGAAAAAAAGGAGGGATCGCAGCAAGCCGACCCGGTGAAAGACTGACAGTGGCCCCCAACCCCCTTTATCTCTCCGTTTTCTCTCCCTCCGTCTCTCTTCGGTGAGTCTGTAGCCCTGTGGTTGATTCCTTTCTCCCCACCTCCGTCCTCCATCCCTTCACCACCACCCCCCCCCCCCACACACACACACACACACACACTTTTACGGAGGGGAGAAAACGAGTATCCAGGCAACCCAGCATCGCTTACTGGTGAGCGGATGGGTGGAAGGGAGGAGGAGGTGGCGGAGGGGTTAAAATGACAGGGAACGGACGTGGAGGAGAGGAGAGGAGATAGGAGGAGAGGAGAGGGGGAGAGGAAAGGTGATAAGAGGGTGTAGGAGGAGAGGAAAGGAGGAGAGGAGATGGGAAGAGGAGAGGAGATAAGAGGAGAGAAGAGGACAGGGGGAGGGAGGGAGGAGAGGAGGGGAGGGGAGGAGTAAAAACCGCATTGTGATGGAACCGAGAATACAGATGAGACGCAAAACAGGATGGAGTTGACGGAGGAGGAGAAGCGAGAGAGAGGGAAAGAGCGAGAGTGAGGTACAGCAAGAGGCAGCGAGAGAGACAAAGAAAGAGAGTGGTAGCAACTGAATCCCTCAAAAAAAAAAGGAAAAAAGAAAAAAAAAACATGCCCAGTGCGTAGGGAAGTAAAATAGGTCAAGTACCGGCATCCACTGAACAATGAGATGGAGCAGAGATAGAAACAGCCAAATGGGGAGAAAGGGAGACGAGCTTTCTGCTTCACAAATGTAAAACGAACTCTGATTATCCAACTTGTTTAATTCTAAGAAAAAAAAAATGCAGGCGTAAATGAAACAGAAAAGAGTGACACCAGGAAAAGAGATCATGGAGAAAAGGAGCAAGGACTGCATTGGCCAGAACAGTTTTCCCTTTCCACAGAGGATTCTTCAATTACTGACATTTAATTCAGTGTGATCTTTCATGCCCTTAAGTACAGACACACTGCATTAACTGAGCTGCCTACCCTTTTTATTGTTAGACTGAAATTAGTGCCTGTTATTGATCCAATCCATAATGCTGTAATAAGTGGGTTTTAAACTTGAAAAATGAGAAAAATTGCCACGGACAGAGAACATTTCTAAATCCAAATGCAGTAGTTTATTACTTGACTAAAGAGTTTATTAGCTTTGGAGGTAGAGAAAAAGCAAAGCGGATGAACGGACAAAACGTAAAAGATGCAGAAAGAAAGAGGAAAGAAAGTTCTAGGATGAACAGAAGAGAAGCAACAAGTAAATAATGTGGAAAGCATGCAGGGGAACAAGCTGTTCCCTATGTGGGTGAAGATGCAGTTTCCCAAAGATGAGAGGAAATAAGCCAACAAAGAGCAGCGGGAAGAAGGAAAAGTACCGATACAAGCTGTTGACCAGAACAGCTACACATGCCTCTGCTCTTTCCATTGTTTCATTAAATGCGTCTTGTATGTCTCTGCACTTAATTTCGTTTTAATTGTGATTACGCATTGTGTTGTACGCCTATTGCTGCTAGCCAAACTCCCCCAGCGGTGAACAACAAAGAGCCAAACTCGAATTTGAAAGCGGGCTGTTTGTGCGGCAACTTCCCGAAAGAAGACGGCCCTTCTCCTTCGCCGTGTATTGCGGCGGATGTAGACTTCGGAAGTAAACATGTTTCGGGAAAAAAAAAATATATATAAAAAAAAAACAAATTAACACGGCAAATTGGAAATTATGTTAATTCCGACGTGTCTCGGGGCGTTCGCGGGGCGTTCGCGGGAGGGAAAGCTGCGCGATAGATAAGGCTCCAAGAAGACAGGGCTTTCCTCCGCTCCCAAGACCCCTCCAGACATAGAGCCGGATGGGAGAGGAGGAGGAGGAAAAAGAGAGAGGGAGAGAGCAGAAATAGAAATATTGTTTTTTTTTGTTTTTTTTTTTACTTTTTTTTTTTTTCTGTCAAGAAAAGGAAGGGTTTTGTTTCTCGTTTTGGTCACAATGGTAAAAGAGACATGCCAAGGAAAGTTTGCTGATGAGATGTACAGCTCCTCCCGGGCTATAAACACAATACTTCTTTGTGATAGGCTCATAAACGGACGGACAGATGAGAAATGCAAACGCACAAATAGAGAGAAAGACAGAAATACAGACAGACACAAGCACTAAAAAAGTATGATTTGTGGTGATTTGTTCACGGTTGACCCCGAAAAAAGATCTCTTCCACTGCTCTGCATGGGATCATGGGGCCAGCTTAGTGCGCACACACGCACACACACACACACACACACACACACACACACACACACACACACATAAAGTGGCCCTCAGGATGGTCGGATGGTGACATTTGATAGGGCGGAGGGTAAGCTCATCTCCAAATCCACGGTAATCCATGACATGTACGTCCACGGTGAAATGGGATGTAGGAAGCGCTGTAGCATTCTGCATCATTCACGGTGACTGACTGACTGTCTAGTGACATGAAGTGTGGAGAGGTCGGCCATATTCCTAATGTATTTATCATGGAGGAACTGGATGCTGTGGACTTTAATCTTTGGTAGGCAACCCTCTCCAAACACAGGCGGTTTTAGTTTGCCAGACCGTTGTTTTTTTAGCGCCACTTGACAAAATGACACAAAATCACGTGTATGGCGGGATCCGATCCCCCAAATCACGCTGCGCAATCACTAGACAGCCACGTTAAAGCCCTGTGGGGAGCAATCTGGGCCATTTCCAAGCAGCATCTCCCACAGCCATGTGAAAGAAAAGGAAAAAAAAAAAAAAGCTTTCCGCAGAGGAGCTGAGCTCATTTTGAACACATAATTGTCCTCCTCTTCCCCTACAGCCTCATTACAGCGCAATCTGATTACGGCGTGGAAAACAAAGGATATGGGAGGATGAAAAAAAAAACAAAAACTCATCCGACATCGACAGCGAGGCGGGAGCCTCTGTTGTGTCTTTGGGCGGATTTGTCAACTTTATAGGCCCTCGACCGGCCCTTCACCCGGGCTGCTTAGCGCCGGTTTGACTTTTTTTTTAGGCGAGCCGGGGAAAAGTACAACTCTATAAAAACGCGGTTCGCGTTCAACCCAGGTGAAATTGCATGTCAGAACCGTTTGGCTTTCGGCCGCGTAAAACCATAAATTCTCATCTCCAGTGTCAACGCCGCCGCAGCCGGAGCGGAGAAGTGGCAGGAACCTCGCAAGGCCCTAACACGGCCGTGACTGAAGTCAGCCCATTTTCGGTGTATGACAGCGGCAGAATGAGACTGTTTCGGCTCAGTTACCGCGCCGACGAGCGGCTCCCCTGCTCCCAATGAGCAGATTTCATTGGCCTCTATTACTGGGTCAGGCTGCGTGTGGCGGCGGCTGTGTGTGTTTGAGTAGGCAATAAGCCCGGTGTCACTGTCGCTTTCATCAGCCCGAGCTCTCTCTCTCTCTCTCTCTTTCTCTCTCTCTCTTTTTCTTTCTCTCTCTCTCTCAAGGGCCGCCGGGGAGAAACCATCCGACCACGCAGGAGGTAGGGAGAGACCGACCGCACCACTGGGAGATCAGCAGAGGGGTAAATCTAACAAAAATGGTGCACCTATACTTTGAATTAATATGTTATGTCCTGATTTTATCCAGCTATGATCAATTCACCTCTCACTTACACCTGATATTTAAGTTGTGTGTCTATACCCAGACTGAAATTCATTTGCTCTGTTCCTCACTAAATGCAAAATCACCAGCATGACAAACTCAAACCTCATGCAAAATTATTCTTCTGATACCTCTTCCTCGCAAGAAATCTCAGGCGCTAGGGGACGTTGCATTTCTCTGCTGTCAAGAGAAAACCTCATCACTCCAGTTTGGGTAATTTTCGTGCTTTTCCTTGAATTGAAGTTGGCACAGTCCTCGCAGGTTGGAGGGATTTTCTAACCCTTGGGCTTATGAAATCCTTTGAAAGTCTGCTGTGTAATTCCAAAAATGCATGGTTGTCAGTCTAACACTAAGTCCGCTTGTCTTAATTCCTGAAAACTTGACACTTGTGGAGATACTGTAAAAGGTATCACCTGCCAGCAGCGATTTTCTTTCACATCAACACTTTTCTACGACAACAGCATTCCTCAAACAGCACACCTCACTGCTACAGTAAACTAACTGGCAACTGCATACTGCTGTATGTGTAAGTTGTACAGTTTCATTGCGAAGATTATGATAAATACGGATAAAACCAGGCATCGCAGCGAGAGTGCACGACAATGAAAACTCGTTGCGCAGGCAATCATTTCCGCTTACATCGCTGATGCATGCGGATTGGCTTACATGCGAACGCTCTATCTACCCATCTTCAATACTCCTTGGGTGCATTTGTATGTGGATAAGCTCTACCCAGAGATAATCCACACGCCCAAGATGCATGTTAATGCCAGGCGTAAAGGACGTTTGCACCTTAGCCACAAACATAAACCCAACTTCTCCTTTAAGAGACGTTCTGTAAGTCTCTTAAAGCAACAGCTCAGACTGTGGAGTTTATTTCCTAGGATGTAAATCAAGCTGTTGGTGAATCTGTCCTGGCTGTGTGAAAGTGAATCATACCGACTCCAGAGGTAAGATAGTGCAGCGGCGGGCTGAAGAATGATGGCTGATAGGTCGCAAGTTCAACTCCTGTTCTCCAATGTTGTGTGTGTGTGTGTGTGTGTGTGTGTGTGTGTGTGTGTGTGTGTGTGTGTGGTTACAGGCTGAGGCACTTACTCAATTGATTGCGCCCTACAGACCAGACACAGCTTGATTTGGGGGCGGAGGGAAAGGACAGCTATCCTGACAGCTCCTAATTGAATACACACACACACACACTCGCCACACACACACACACACACACACACACACACATAGGACTCACACTCCAGGTGCTGTGGTAGTATGGTTGGAAATGTGCTGCAATCACTTCACCCTGTCACATGTGGGGCAGACAAGGTGAGTGTGTGTATCCTAGTGTGCATAGGCGTGTGTGTGTGCGTGTGTGTATGTGTGTGTGTGTGTGTATTGCAGGACCATTGGTGTGCACATGCACCTGTGTATATGGGTGTATGTGTGTGTGCTGAATCTGTGTGCATGCATACATGTTTATGAGCAGGCCAGTGCAGGGCTAATCTGGAGTCTGTGCATACATCTCATCCATGGGGGATTTGATGTGAATGAGCAGAGCAGAGCTGGAGTACCACGCCCTCCCCCGGGACCAGAGCTCTCTACCGCACACAGGCCCAACACAGCCCCCTCTCGCCGGAGAAAACACATTACACAGACAGCTGCAACACTCATCCACACACTCACTCACATCCACTCGTAACACCCCAAACACAGGCTAAACACCTAAAAACACAGTTGTACTTCGAGAGAAAGGCAGGCTGTCTCTCATCCCTTTGGTATCCTTTGGTATAAAGCCTCACAGACATCTTTACTGATGTCAGCTTATATGATTTCTAGGTAATAGAGTTCAAACAGTCTTCAAACAGTTTACCTCTCACTGCCATTTGGAGCTGCCAACGTGCAAAGTTGCCTAGTACAGCCTTAATGCTTTTAGGGTGTTGCCATAGTGCCATCATCAGCTATGAGAATGCATCCAGGCAGGCCCGTCAGTGTAATAACCCCACTGTTGCTTCCCCCGCCGCCTAAATATGACAAACAATGCCGCGAAGCTCAACCTTTTCATTGCGCCAAGCGTTGCCTCTTGAATAAACGACCCCCCTAGTAACGCTTCGAGCGCTTTTCTTATTCCGTTCTGGCCCCTCTGATCATCAGTCCTCGTCCAGCTCCATTAGAGCTGTTTCATATCAGAGAATAACAATATCTCAGTCACTCTGCGGCTCGCCGCGCCGCCGTAGAGCTAATCAATCTGCGGCTCGTCCTCTCGATAGGTGCGCCGGTCGGCCGGCATAATTCTCCAGTCAATTACCTCCAGGGAGAGAAGCAGGGGGAAAGATGACAATGGACGCTGATGAATGCCACTCAGGACTCAATTTAGCCAGGCAGAGCGCCGTCCCTAAGCTGGCAGTAAGACAATCGGGGCGTCTAATGGGTATTTATATGAGCTCCCCTCCAGCCTCCAGCTATTTGTTACAGAGAGAGTTTACTGGTGGAATGGACTGGGCACACTGGTCTATCTATATGCTGTGTTAGTGTGCGTAAGGACATCATGGTAGAAGGCCAGGGTGTGTGTGATGGTGGCTAGTGTGTGTGTATGCATGTATGGGTACGTCTATGCATGCATGTGGAGCAGGTGCATGTGTGTGTGTGTGTGTGAAGGTTTTTGTTCTAAATACACACATTTCCAATTGTAGTATGATGCATACACAATGCATAATAAAATATCTGAATATCAAATTTCAGGATAGTGGCAAACATGAGCTATAAGCACCAATCAAATGACTATCAGTGCCTTTAGCTCTAATCTCAACTGCCTGATTTGAACAGTAAAAGCTACCAACACACACCAGTAGATGGGAACTGGAACATAGTTAAACAGTTGGTGAAGGTATTTAACACATCATTATGCTCTCGCTAGACGGAGAGAGACAGGGAGAGACAGGAATACTCAATTCATTGGTGCAGGTCCTGAACAACAGATTTGGTGGAAGAAAAGGGTATAGAACGGCCAACAAAAAACATGTATCTGGGCCTGAGAAAGAAGATAAATAAAACATAAAATTACATGACATTTCGCTGCCAAAATGTATCAAATGTGTCAAATTAAATAATTTAAGAAGACTGCTCTTATATCTGTGTATCTGTCACATTTCAGAAGAATGTACAGCTTTGTTTCTAGTGTGCACAGCCTGTCTCTGTGCAGCCAGATCTACCCGTTTCTACTGAGAGGCTGTCCAGATAATCTGCAACAGTGTAATTCTATTTAGAGCCAAATAACTCCAAATAAATTCCAATTTTGCTTTGCGTTTTGGCTGTGTTTCCCCGATAGGTTATGTGCTGTTGCTTTATAATTTGGTTAGGCCTGATTGATGGAGAGCTGTTCTCAGATGAAGCAGGGTGAGTTAATAAACTGAACCTCAGGACTCTTTTCTATACTCTCCTCTTGGCAACTAAGGGCCTGGAAAGGGAGTGAGGAGGTTGCTCGCTTTAATATGGTTATAAAATTTAATGGTTCTTGTTTGAATGTTTATTATGAGGGGGAATTTTCAAAGTTCAGCTCTGCATGCATTGTGAGGAGTCCTGAATGGCGAGGGCCCCGTTCCTCACTACCATAGATGGTTGTTCTTGCAACTGTTGCTATTCCCATGGGAACTAGATTAGCCAGCATGTATAGGACCAGCCCATGTGGGTGTGGACCTCGTGGCGCAACGGTAGCGCGTCTGACTCCAGATCAGAAGGTTGCGTGTTCAAATCACGTCGGGGTCAATGCTTTTCAAAGTCTAACCTGTCCTCAGCCATGCAACCATTGTCTGTGCTCATTTGCACAAAGGGTCCATATATACAGTATAAAAGCTGCATATGCACAAATCGAGATGTAGACAAGTCTCTCCACTCAAAGGTCAGAAGTGCTATAAAGCAAACTTGATGTGAGGATGAGTGTATGCTCATGAAGAATGTATTGCTGCATATGTGAGAGAGACAGAACACACATTCTTTTGTCCTGTGGTCCATATTGGTTTGTTTTCCAAGCAAAGACCATCTGCTCCTCTCTGGACCTCAGTGACCTGACTTTGCAAAGGAGTAATATGACTGTGTTAGAAATGTAGTAGCTGCACTAGGCCATTCAGCGCATTGGCAGAGGTTTTGATGTATCACTTTCTGTTCACGGAGAAGATTTCCCACTAGTGACCACAATGATTATAATAATTTGGACAAATGGCAAATAGCAAATCTACAGCGTCTCAATTAGGGGGTACAGAAACTTGAAGAACCTGCTTAAGACACAGAGAGAAAAGAAAATGCTAAACCCCATTGGGGAAGAAATAGCTGAGCAAAAAATAGCATACTCCCACTGCAGAAATTTGAGTGGCTTTATGTTTCAGAGTTTAAATCCGTCCGTCCATTTAACGTCCATCTTCCTTGAGTAAAATAATACAACACCATCACGCTTCGCTGGAATAATTTCCTATGAAAGAGCAGATGGCTGCGTTTTTTCCTCGGACCATTCCTGTCCAGGAACACAAGGCCCTTTTGTGTGTGTTTTTTAACGCGATAATCATTTTCACAGTCGTCTCTCTACCTGCCACGAAGGTGTCCGCTGTCCCGTGATCCTAATAACAGATGGCCGCAGCTATCCGGAGCGGGCCCGCTTCCACCGCACAGTTTACTGCTTTAGGCAACTGTCCTATACATGGGCGGCGATTCGGTTACAACCCCATCACCTCTGAAAGCCTTTTAGTATTCCGCCGTTACGTTTCTGAGGAGGCTTTGAGAGGCGGCGCTCAAAGCCCTCGGCTCGGCTCGTATTCCCGCGGTTAATTGGGCCTGACGAGACGTACGTGCCTGTTCTTCCACCTCCTCCTCTTCCTCCACTGCTTGTATTTGTCATCTCCATCTTCTCACCTCTTTGGGACGTAGCGAAAAACAGAGATCTAGGATTCTCGGGAACGCGAGAGGTGTCGCCTTGTGTCCTTTCCTCTCCACACTTCCTCCCTTGTCCCCTATCGCTCTTTCCTCTTCTTCCCCCCCCTCCAGCAACCACGTCTGGACCTCTCCGACACCCCGCCCTGACCCCACCCTGGGGTGTTCAGATCCAGCGTGTTGAACATTTGACCCCGTGACCCACTAAATCGCTTCCTGCAGTCCGCCATGAGGAAATTTGGTTAAAAAGTGTTTAAGGGGAATACAGGGGCGTTTGTTTAGCAGTCTGGTGGCTTGGCTATAACACGAGGCTGTGTGTGTGTGTGTGCGTGTGTGTGTGTGTGTGTCCGGCTGTGTAAAACCATTAGGGGGTGTTTTAGGGGTAGCTCACACACCTGGGCCCCCTTCACCGTTGCCCTGCCAAACGCCCGCCATGTGCCCCGAACAGAACGGCATCATGGGAAGTCTAAATAAAGCATAGGGCTTTGACAGGGTCAGGGCGCACCGTCGAACACTTGATATGTGTGTGTGTGTGGGTGTGTGTGTATGTGTGTGTGTTTTGAAAGACAGACAGACAGGGACGCGGATTAATATTTACATTTACACCCTGCATGGGAGATGAGTGTGCTGTGCAAACGTAATACGACTGAATTAAAAACAGGAGCTGAATGAATAAAATAGAATGAGAAGTCTGTAATTAAACTTGCTCAAGTAATTAAACTTGTGCAACACTAGCTTTTGACTGACTTGAGTGCCGCAGACCCACACTGCTTTCACCCATTAAAACAAACACCGATGTCGGTCAACGTCGCCGCGAAACCAGAGCGAGGCCATTATAAAATCATATATCACAAATGGGTATCTAAACGAAAGCAAAGGGTACTGTGTTATTCTTACGCGGTACACTCCGAAAATTAATTCAATAAGTCATAGCTCACTAATGAGAGAGTAAGAAAAGCAGATTGCGTGACACGTCAAAACAGTTCTTAGTCGGTGGAATAACAGGAGAGAGAGAGGGGAGGGGAACTGAGAACTCCCTGGATCTGGAATATGGGGCGTTGATATTTTCTTAAGTGGGCCTCGGGGATAGCTTTGGAAACGCTGCTTGATGTAGGATTTTATTTGGCTTGGAATAAAAGCCCTCCCTAGGGTGCTCCTCCTCCTATAGGCTGGTTAACCCTCCCTGACACACACACACACACACACACTAAAACATACACACACAGAAACGTTAAGTAGGTTATGATTCATTTTCTTTGTCGTCGTCTGCCCATAAAGCAAAGTTGATTGGAGCGAATGGGGCTTTCCTCCACTCCTTTTAGGCCCCGCACTAAATCATTCATGGCTATTACACAGTGCATGTGTGTATTTAACACATAACACTTGTATGTGAACACGCGCATACACACACACACACACGCACGCCCGAACACGGACACACTCGCTGCCTTTTCATATAATGTCATTCAGCCTAACGTGACATTTCCTCCCCATTGTTGCCTTCTAAATGGACCTGTAAATAACTGGGAGCACAATGGGCCGGCGGCGGCCGGACGGTTAATGAATTCAATTAGTCGACGGCGGGGCGATTAAGGGGCCTGAAAAGGAGCATTGTCACGTCGGAGATAGGAGAGGAGTGTGTGTGTGAGAGCCAGAATCAATGGCTCTATCAGTCAGCCGGGCCAGGCCTCGCTGTCCGGGCCTCTCGCTCCATTCATCACCGAGGACCGACGTCAGGCCGGCCAGGGCCTACGCCATGAAGGACAGATGCTCTGTGTGTGTGTGTGTGTGTGTGTGTGTGTGTGTGTGGTGTAGTCTCGCGTATGTGTGTGCCCCAGTGCATGCTTTTTTTTCTTTCTATCTTTCCATGTACAGATTTTGTCTGTGACTGGGTGAACAACTGTGTGTGTGTGCATACTGTATATGACTAGATGTGTATTTCTGCATTAAAGGTGTGTGTCTGCATCCACACATCCTAGTGTCTGTGTGTGTGCGTGTTTCCCTGTGCATCTTTTTTCTTTGCTGCTGCATGCCTGTGTATGTGTATGTGCATGTGTGTGTGCGCGTCTGTGTCCGTGTGCATGTGTGTCTGCTTGAGCGTGTGAATCTGCGAACACACACACGAGTCCATGTGTGTTTGCATACCAGCGCCTCATTAGAACTCCTTGTACCAACACGCAGCACATCTTAAAACATCATCTCTTATCTCAACACTGTGGCGTGTGCTTTGATATTGTCAAAGGCCTCAAAAGACGCTTTTATCAATTAAGAGCAACCTTTTGTGCTAAAGGATCCACATCCCTTCACATCTGTGTAAAGCTTTTACACTATGTACGACAATATAAATTGGAGGCGCCGTGCTTGTAGCTGTCAGATGCCCACCGCGGTTCAAACGAGGCATTTTTCCCACAGCGGGCCCAATGGGGGAATCGACCTTTTCACTGAGACGTCTGGGTAAACAAAAAAAAAAAAACAAAAAAAAAAAACCCGGCAAGCAAAAACACACAGTTTTCACACAGCGATCGCCTGGAGAGACTGTGCCAAAAGACCGTAAACAATAGACCTCCTCAGCAGCCCCCGCTAAAGCTGGCACAGCCCCCTTCGCGAGGGGACGCTAAAAACGAAATGTGTTTTGGGAAATTGCTCTATACGCGCGCAGAGCGAATTACGCTCCACGAGGAATTTCCCTTTTGGTGATATGACTTAAAAGAACTTTTTTTTTTTTTTTTACGCACGTCTTGAGAGGGAGCGCTGGCGTCGCATTACAAGTGGAGCTTAGATATTTATGCCGGGGAAAGCTTGCATGAATACATCTCGGTAGGTGTTAGAATTATAAAGGCTCTTTTCACATCTTGCTGGAGTGGAACAGGTGAGAGAGAGAGCAGTTTGTTACAAATTCAGAGCTAACAATTTTTAGGCTATGGACGGGAAAGAATATCCTTTTGTAGCAGGGTGGCAACTGGAGCTGTCAGTATCCGGTGTCGTCATGGGCGCGCAGTCGTGTACCTGTTAAAGACGTCTGCCACATCTGTGTGCGCAAAAACTCACCAGACGTGTGAGGGAATTATTCAGTGTTCATCTGGATGTAGACATTTAATAACATCGTCTTCTCTCGGCACATTGTTCATCCCAGAATGCAGAATGAACAGAATAATTATTCGACATGCAGATGAAGAAGGAGTCCCATTGCTTGCTGAGCTACTCTGCATCTTTTCTCCATCCCCAAGAAAATAAGGTTTTGATGTATTTTTTAAGGCATCGGAAAGTCTAAAAAATGGTAACATCCAATGCAACATGAAAGCAGGATAGATGCAGGATATATATGTGAAGGGAGACCTCTACAATGGCTACCACTACACAGTGCTAATGGGATAGATGCATGTTAAATGCATGAAGGAGGACTTCTACAATGCCTAGTACTGTATACAGTACTAATGCAGGATAGATGCATGTTAAATGCATGGAGGAGGACTTCTACAATGGCTCCTACTGTAGTCTACCCCTGTTTCTGTACACTAAGAGGCAAGGGGGAGCCCATCGATTGTCTCTTGAGAGCATTCATTCGACTTTTCCTAAGAGGATGTTTTTGGCTTTCATCCGCTGTCCATCCGGTCTGCTGACAGACACCGGGCTGCTGATGGACCAGGAAGCCATAGTCCAGAGATGTTTCTATTGATAGAGGGGGGGGGGGTTGCACAGGAGGAGGGTGAATCGATCCTCTGTGAACGGGCACACACAACGGACAGGCTAGCCTGAGGGCCCCACCGACGCTCCACTATGTTTATCTCTATGGTAGGCTTCTCTTATGTACACACACATACACACACTCACATTCACTCAGGCCCTGATTGCATCTGGCTTGTCATCATCAGTGGCCCGCTCGGCTGCTCGGGGGCCCCTGCTGCTGCTGCTGCTGCTGCTCCGATGGAACAAACCCCCACACACACACACACACACACACACGTGTACATACACACACCACACACCCCTCACCCCTCCTCAGGACAAATTTAATTTGGAGGTGCCGAGGACTGATAAAAGCAGGAGACAGCAAAAAGGGGCAGAAGGGGAGATGAGGAGGGGTGGTGGGGGTAATTTGATACCCCCTCCTGCCCCCTTTCACCTCCTACACACACACACACACACGCGCACCTCCTCCCATCGCTGTCCCTCTACCCTCATCTCCACCCCCCCCTTCCCTGCATCCCCAGACAAAGACATCCATTTTTTTCCTCCTTCCTTTCCTCCAGCGTCCCCATCCTTTCTTTATCAGTCAGAGGGATGATAGAAGGAAAGAGGAAGAGAAAAGGATGAGCCACACATCTGATCTCAGATACATTACCTGTGGAACTCAGTACCAATGCTGAATGCTAATGAATGACTGGCTATAAAAGGTATTCACAAAATTTATTTCTAATTCTGCCCTAAAAATCATACATATCATATTATTTTCTGTCAAAGCGGAGTGGAAATTCAAGAAAGAAATTCAAATTTTGTTTTAGAAGTATTCACACCCTTTACCCACTTAGGCTAAATTCTCCCACTGGAAAAAAAAACATTTCAGAGCATATTTTATTCATACTCCGTCTTTAGGTCATAGTGAGACATTTTGCATAAAATGGCAGGGGGGGAACATCACTTCCACACAGGGAAGCTCTGAAACCTCTCTGAGCAGTATCGCAAGGCACTGAAATGGCTGCTTTTCCACACTTAAAACTTAAGTCAAGCGGTAACTGAGCGTAAAAGGCGGCTCCGGAGGACCTGAGTGAGGCCACGGCGACGCGTGAGCGCCCACAGATGTTGGCTAGTCTATCCGACCGGCCTCTATTGAATTAGCGGGAGACTGGAGTGAGCGAAGTGGAGCTGGAGGTTTTCACAGGTCAACGCTCCTCACCAGCCCCGCAGCCACGGGGGCCTCCCAGCCACCTGCAGCTAAGAGACACAACATGAACCTCAACCTGAGACTGTGTGTGTGTGTGTGTGTGAGAGAGAGAGAGAGAGAGAGAGAGAGAGAGAGAGAATGAGAGAAAGAGAGAGAGAGAGCTGACCAACTAGTCGACAGATGGATTTTCTTGAAAAAAAAACGACACATTGCCAAGACACACTAAGATCTATGCAATTTCAGCACACACACACACTCACAAATACACACACGCAAAGAAACAAGGTCAAACAGGTGAATGTGTGTGTGTGAGTGTGTGTGTGTGTGTGTGTGTGTGTGTGCAGCCTTGATGTCACTGGGTGCCCGGCAGTCCTCCCTTCTTCATATGGGCAGGTGAGAGCTGCAATTATCGCTGAGATCTCACACACACACACACACACACACACGCACACGCACATACACGTACACAAAGCTCAATGCTCTCAGGACACAAGACACCCGTCCCAACACACACACACACACACACACACACACACACACACACACACACACACACCCAGTCCCCACTCTCTCTATGAAACCATCGAGAAAAGTGCCTCGTTTTTTGTTTTTTTTTCCCCTACATCAGTCGGATCACATTACACTACCATGCCATCTCTCCTCGCCCAGCTGGTGAAGGGGCACCGACCCCCCCCCCAACCCACACACACACACACACACACCCATATTCCCACTGCCCCACTCATCTATTATTGAAGCTGACATAATTGCAAGGGGGCATCATTCACCAATATCAAGACTCTCAATATAAAAGGCCGTTGAATAATTTAGGAAAGAGATGCCCACCCCGGGGTGGGAAGTGGGACGTCCGCACGTGATGAGGTCATGGTCCCTCGAACGCAGGAGGGTGTGTGGGTGAGTGTGTGTTTATATATGTGTGGGTGTGTGTGTGTGTGTATGCGTTCATAACCGTGCGTGTCAAGTGTCAACCATATACCGGATCACTCTTGAGGGTGAAGTGGTGAGTCGCTAAATAAAAGGAGTCAGCGCCATGACAGCCCAGTTCATTATGGTATGTGTCGCCAGGGGAAGCGACGGGGTTGTGACCTCCACACATACACCCCCCCCACCCCACCCCCCCACCCCCTATCTCCACCCCTCACCTTCAATTTCAACACCACCACCGTCTAAAACCACCTTCATTAATCAAGCAGAAGTGTGTGTCTGTGTTTGTGTGTGTGTGTATGTGTGTGTGTGTGTGCATGTGTAAAAAAAGGGGGAGGGTTTATGCTCATTTGTATTCATGTAAACTTCGGGCATCAGCATATACCGTGATTACGGGTTAGGCAAATTGCTAAGCATGATTGATCATGTCTCATTGTTCAGATAATGTGCGATCTGTGACCGATTGATTGTGTCTCGCCACACTGAATGGCTCATTTGAATATGCACTACGCACTACTTGCGATTCTATGAAATGCCACCAAATTGTTCCAAATTTTTCAGATGATAAGCAATTTACAACCTCATCGGCGCTATGTAATGACAGTGCAGCTGTGAGTGTGAGATGAGTGCTACAATAGCTAATACCTAAATGTTTTACATCTCAAGTAGGGTTTTTTTTCACCTTGTCCTGTGACATAAACAACCATTTCAATGTGGAAGACTCTTCTACTGCTGCCTTCAAGTGCTGTTAGAAATATCATAATTACGAATGAATGGCAGCCATTTGCTGCCATTCATTCTTGTACAGTATGAAAAACAAGTTAGATAACCCATCACAGTGAACATGAAGCCTTCATTTGGTTGTTTTTGTATCAGTGCCCACATTATGTTACACATGCTTACTGTCAATCTCAGAAATGGTCTCCACCAGAAAATAATACCTCAAAAACATGTTGCCTTACAGACTTTGTCAGATGCATCTCTTCTTATTTGGGGCGTCTTTGTTAGCCAGAACAGCAGTTAATTTCAAGTTAGGTTTGACACCGTAAAGTTTGAATGTACTTTTATTACACAAGGCATGTAAACTAGATGAAAGTAGTTATTGGGCTCTAAATGACACTAGTATTCTTAGTCTACTGGTGCACTCATTGTAAGTCACTCTGGATAGTGCTGCTGAATCTCCAGGTTGGGTGGCCTAATGGTTAAAGAGATTGTTTCCTAACTGAAAGGCCACAGGTTTGAGCCCCTATCGGCTTATTCATTGAATGGTACTCTTAATGAGAGTGTCTACTAAATTTTTAGGGGCAACAGGGTGGTTTAGTAGCAACCTGAGGGTCCCATGTTCAATCCCTGCAACAACCAATGTGGTGTCCATCAACAGCCATGTCCTGTCAAAGTGTCCTGAACCCCTTCAAACAGTAAACCCCTACCTGCTCATTCAGTCACTCTGGATATAAGAGTGTCAGCTAAACTCCTAAAATAATATAACAAAAGAGGACACATCACCCGCAGCTTAAGAAAACCATTCCCTTTCTTACTGGCTCTTATGATCACCATAACACCACAATAAACAACAGCGCCAGTAAGACAAACCGGCTATCAAATCTAATACATACATGGAACTGACATGTAAAGTATCAACTCCGGCTCGATGACCCAACAGCAAAACTTTGCCCGGCTCCTGCGGGCCTATCGGGGGAAATCTGCCTCCCTTAGCTAATAAACAGTAATGACCTCCTTCCCGACACGTCTCGGAGCCTCCCCTCGTGTCGGCGCGGTGATGAGGACAAAACAGCGGAGCCAGCAGAAAGAGGCTGCGCCTGGGGTGGCCCGGTAATTACTGTTAATTGGTTTAACATGGGGATGGATGGAGAGAGAGCGGGATGGAAGGGAAGAGGAGAGGGATGGAAGGATGGAGCTCTCCCTCCAACCCCGCCTCCGTCGCCCCGTTTGATGTGATGAGCGCCGCGTTATCGCAGCTCTCTATCAGTGGTGAGAGCTAATGTAGATGGGGGGGGGGGCAGGTTGGATATGCAGGTCAGTGAGTACACAAGCTCATATGTGTGCGTGAACACACATGAATGCAAGAAAAAGCATGAATTATGCAGGCAAACAACAAACGAACACTGGCAAACATTGGCTGGTACATACGGTGCACACGGAGACAGCAGGGCACAAACACAAAGGACATGGGGTGTGTACATGGACGACATGCAGGCAATCACGCACACATGTACCAAAACACACACACACACACATACACTCAGATTGCACAGGGACTGGGGGGAGTTGCTCATCCAGATAAAACAGGCAGTCTGAGGGCCATTTACAGCCATTTGATGCATAATTAGCTTCCTATCAGCGGCTGCGTGGGCAGAGAGATGAGGTGTGGAGTATTCCCCGTTCAGCTCCATGCTAACGCCCCGACCATAACCTCATCAACAACCGCTGGACATCTAAAAACTACTGTAAAACTGCCTGAGAGACAGAGAGAAAGAGAACAAAGAACAACACATTTCGGAGGAAGATGAAAGAGAAATTTAGTAGAAAAAGGCCTGAGTGTGAGTGGGTAGCTAAAAACAGAAGAGTGAATGAATAAATGAGAGAGGACTGTGACCCGCCAGCTACCCACAGGCCTTTCTTTTTACTTGCCTTGCTTAATTTACATTAATTTACAGAGGGGATCTGCATTGAAAAACAAAAAAAACAATGTGGACAAATGGTAGGTTGTGTCATGCTCAGATGTGCAGCTTTATACTCGTGTGTGCCCTCATGAGCTTTTTTGTAAAGCCGATGCTCACATCTTTCTTTGTGCATATGCACCCACTTAGAGGTGAGGGCTTGTGTTTTCCGTTGCACAAAGGAATACAAGCTCCCGACAAAGCTCGTGAAAAGCTTTGACCCTGACGTGATTTGAACACACAACCTTCTGATCTGGAGTCAGACGCGCTACCGTTGCGCCACAAGGTCTTCACAAAAGCCTGGCATTCACATACATTACTGGGAACACCAACAGTTGTGCGCTCTGTTTCAGTTGGACAGTACAGAGACTCCTCCATTTCTCTGTTTTTAACCTTCTGCCTTCATCCCTCTCTTTCTCTCTGTCTGTCTGTCTGTCTCTCTTTCTCTCAGCATGTGCAGTGTGAGGACAACATGAGAACCTTAATGTGACAGACAATGTTTCCATCCGTCAAGCAAATTTTGCACAAACTTTTGAAATGTCTCAAAAAATAAAACGCAAATTAGGTGCGCTTCAATCAGTGTCTCACCACACTCGAATAAATGGGCTTCCTGAATGTCAAAAATCACATCTACGAGAAAAATAGAAAGTTTCAAGAATTGAAGGAGCACTTATTAGCTAACGTTTACCATATTTCATGCATTCATCTGGTCATATTCTAATACACCAACTGACTGCCATACAGCCATGATGGGCACCTTACACATGGGAGAGACAGCAGGTATCACACTTCTGGTTGTGGTGGTATTTTACAGACATTTCAGATTGTCCAAAGCCACTTCTGAACGTTTTTTGCAGTGAGACTGAACTGATCCTACATCATTATTTATTTGACACTTGCATTTCTGCTGCAAAGACATTTTACGCCTGCCGCTTCCATTCTCCTTTTTCCGATTTGATGCATCATAATTCACCAAAAAAATACTTGTTCCCTCATCATGTGGAACAGTTTTTATGTGACGGTCACCCAGTAAGAGAGAGAGAGAGAGAGACAGAGAGAGAGAGAGAGAGAGAGAGAGAGAGAGAGAGAGAGAGAGAAAGTGCAAGAAGAAAGTGGCCCTGAGCTACTATCTCACACCATGATTCAGGAAGGTCAAAGAGAGTCTAACAACTGTTTGACACACACATACACACACACACGCAAACACACGCAAACAAACACACCACTGTCATGTTTCTGATGAGAACAGGCTGTACGCACTGACACCATAAAGACTGGTCTCCTCTACTTAGCTTTACGACTACTCCAATACGCGCAATCAGCTGTAAAATTCACCCTCACACAAAAGAGCCCTCCAATAAGGCCCTCTTGCGGAGGGCAATAAAACGCAGCGGCCCGGGGCAGAAAACAACTGCTTCCCCTCAAGTCGACGCGGGACCCGGCCGCTCTCGTTGGGTGGAGAAAGAAAAAGCAGCGATGCTTTTTTGGACAGAGGGGCAATCTAGAGTATTGAGGGCCATCGGGACGCGAGAGCGATGAAATCAGCGGCCGTAAAGCACGGTGGCAGGCTGATCAGTAAATAGGCCTGGCTGTCAGCCGGCCTTGCGGAGGGATGGCCATAAAATAGTAGTGAGGCGAGGATGAAAGAGGTGGAGAGACTTCGCTGGCTGCTGTCATCTGCCACAGGGAGAAGAGGAAGAAACTACAGAGAAAATACATTCACTTCAGAATGTGTTGAGAGATATGCTTCAAAGTATACACATAATTGCCCAAGACATACTGTATATTTGTACATGTAGATGGCATTCATTTGAAGCTTGCAAATATAGTTGTCAATAGCAACAGCAGGAAAAAAAATGTCTTGTGTCGAATGTCACCTTTTTGGCAGTATGGAGAAAAAGAGAGTGAGAGAGAGAAGTAGCAAAAGAAAGAGAGAGGTAGCCTGGTGAAGAGGCAGAAAATGAACCCCATCTTTAACAAAAAAAAAAAATGTCCAATGCATAGGGAACAGTAAATTCAGTAAAACACCCCAGGGAAGGAAAGAGAGAGTGACAGAAGGTGAGAGAGAGGGGAGAACAACACATTTTGGAGGAGGGAAATGAAAGAAAGAATTCATACAAAAGGCCTGAATGCAGGTCAAAAGACAGAAATAAAGGAATGACTGAAAGGAGGAGCGAGGACCGTGACCCACAAGTTTGCCATAGGTTCCCCGCTGACCTTTCTTCATACTTGAGAGAAAGGAAAAGAGAGAGAAATAGAACGAAAGGCAGACACTCAGAGAGCAATCTAAAAGGTCAGCTTTTCTGTACAGGTATCATATATAGAGTGATCCATTGAGGTTATGAACCTATGTGGTCACAGGTACAAAATGGAGCCACAATATTGACTACAGACCATCTATAACCTAAAGAGCCACTGAGCACTGAGCTATGCCGTTGTAAAAAGGCAAAAGGTTAACACATCGTTAGCTGGGGCCATTACATCACTAACATCATATCAAGCCCCATTGGCTTTAACAGTCCTAGGTAAGTCACCGAACATGCCCCGATCGCCAATATAGCTTAAGTGCAATGTCAACATTATGGTTTAACAGCTTTCACTCCCGATATCAGGGAAAAGTAGATGTCTGTAGAGTAAAAGTAGAGATCATTGTGGAACGGAGCTGTATTTTTCTGTCATGAGTGTCAAGTTGGATTTATGTACGGCTGCCTTTGATCGGGACAGGTTTAAGAAGTCTCGCTCTCGTGTCAAGACTGAGACATTCTCCGAAACATCTTAACGCCAGTCAATCTCAGTCAGGAGAGTCTGACTGATGCTAAGGTGCGGCACAACTTAGTGTCAGGTAGAGTCAAGTCGGGGTTATGTCACTGTACATAACCCCGACTGACACCTTGTAGGTGGTATACCCTGTAAATCCTCATCGGGACATTCTTTCATTCTGCCTTGACAGTGTGCCTGCGCATATCGACGTGTGTATGTCTCTCCCCTTCGACGTTCGCGATCCCAGAGCTCCTGAGCTTCAGCTTAGAGGGCGATTAACAGGTTTCTCACAAGTCCTCCGCCCGGCTCCCTTCTCCCTTCCCTCTCTCCCCTCCTATCTATTGACAATCCCCGCTCCCCTCATCCCTAAACTCTACCGAGCCAAACTTCGCAGCCCTAAGACGAAGCACAATGCGGGTTTTAGCTCGGGCGGAGAGACAGTGGTGGTGGGTGGTGGAGTTATTTGAGAGTGAAGACTTCGACAGGGGTATAAGCCCGAAAGTTAACCAGCGCCGAGCCATTAGGCTTTTGACGCGTAAGCTCTCGGAGCCGCGTTGCACGGCGAACGAGCGATGCTTCAAAGATGTGTACGGTGGGAGCCGGGAGGCTGGAGGCTTAGGGCTTTAAAGTAGTTGCGGGGAAGAGTTAGAGTTTGTCTAAAGTACACCGAGAGCGGAGATTTCCTCGCCGGGGGAGGGAGAAGACGGTCTTACAGTAGAGGGGATGAGTTGAAGGACTAATGTGTACACCATCTGTGTGGCTGATAAAAATGATTTGTGCTGTCGTGCATATCTCCTGAAAGTCTATGAAGAGGATCCACTCCTACCAGAAGAGTATTCCGCCGAGGCCCTTGTGATCAATCAGGGAGAAACAGAGCGAAACGGAGGGGTGCCAAAAAACATTCTATCCGACCCGTGTCTGGAAATGTGATAGCGCAAGTGCTTCAATATATACACACACACACACACACAAATGCAAATGCACACTTGTATGGGTTAGACGAGAGTGCACATGTCCACACATATACACAGAAATACACACATGAATCATAGCTGAGTAATCACATTTACGCGCACACACAGACGCACGCAGTCCATGTGAGTGATGTGTAAGTGTGTACTGCACCCCCCTACTGTTTGATATTTCAGAGTGTGGCTGGTACAAGGCACCGGGGTGAATCGCATAGAGCCTGTACGCGCCCATAGAGGCCGGGCCTAATGTAAAGCATAGCAGTGGCACCGCCAAGAGACAAAAGGAATCCATTTGGAGCCATTTCACGCATGGTGTAAGGCGACTTGCCGAGGAAGAGGAGGAGGAGGAGGAGGAGGACGGTGGATAATAAATGGGACATTCTGCCCTCCCTGCCTCTGCGAGAATGACAGAGTCAGAGTTTCCTCCCACCGTTTCCTCACAAGGGTGAAGACAGGGGAGAGCGAGTAAAGAGCGATGGATCAGCAGCGATGCGAGGTACTCCCGCTGTGATGAGAAGTCCCCCAGCTCTGCTTTTAGAGCAATCTACAGAGCAATAAGTTCTCACGATGTGGACTAGAACTCCCCTGAATACCCCAGTGTCTTTAACATGCTTCTGAACGCAACAGGAATGCCTGAACACTGTGATCCTGTGATGTTCCAGTATGTGGAGAAGCACAGGTTTGATCCATGCAACAAAAGTGAGTGTCTAAGTGTCCTTGAGCAAGACACCTAACCTCTACTTTATTGCTGTCCGCATATGACCATCAGCAAAATGCCTGAAATGTCAATGGTACAGTATGGTCTGTTTACGAGCTTGCCCAAAAGGATACAGCCTATTGCATAATCAGAAGATTCCCTTACAAGGTCAAAGGATTTTTTTAGTTAGATCTGTGAGTGACTTGGCAATGTGTAGTACAGGGTTTCCTGCCTACAGAGGAATCTGACCCTGTTCATTAGCCCAGACTTGACTCAACTCAGGCTTCAATAGTGGCACCACAGTGCCCCCTGCTGCCCCTGGAGAGAACTACAACCAGAAGGGGGAACCATAAGTCATCGCTGCACCACAAACTCTCCATTTCAGACAGTTGATCATTCTGACAGAGTTGATGGAAATATGTGGGGTTGGACTGATCTGATGTATGGTATCACTGGCATGATCCTGTCACAGTTGAGTGAGTCGGTGTGAGATGAGGAGATACTTGGTACAGAGTGTATGGGTCAAACAATCCCTGTTGTCTCCTCAGTACCATACACTGAAGTTTCATGTTGTTATTTTGTGTTATGTTGTGTTATGCTACGTTTTATTACATCACATTATGTTATATCATCTCTTCTCTGTGCACTTGTACTCCATTATGTAAAATTTTATGGACTCTCAAAAAAACAGCTTGCAAGGAGGCAACAGATAATGACGATAGTGAACCCCCTGCTTATAAAACACCTCGCCGCTTTGACTTACTACAGCAGCACTGCAGCTTGACAAAGCTACATTCTTAGACAAAACGGCTGGGGAAAGCAGAGGTGGCACATTTCAATATTTCATTTCTGCTCTCTCTCCTCTAGCAAGCCAGCCGTGAAATACAGGCGGCGAGTGTGTTGTTCCACTACGCATAAACACAACACCCCCCCCGCAGAGACCAGCCTGGTTTAAATGGATGAAACTTCACATGTGTTAAATAACAGAGCCAAAGCCGCTACATTCTGATATGGGGGTAGGGGGTGAGGGGGTCTGTAGGGACACACACACACACACACACACACAGACACCTACTTACACATGCACACAACCACACAAACAGGAACATGTGCGCACATACACTTAGACACACCCAAGCATATAGCGACGGAGGCAAGCACGTACACACACACACACACACACACACCCATACATACACACATTTACACACATACACACACAAGCCAGAAGAGACCACCTGTCAATGTGTGTTGAGAGCCGCGGGCGGCGTCACCTGCTCGCGGGAATAAAACTCTTTGATATTCATATCAACCTCCAGCTCCATACACACTCCAATCAAATACCTCTCCCACGTTCCTGCTCTATCTCTCTCGATCTCTCTCTCCCAGACAAAATAATGACACAACATAAAAGTGGAGAGTAAAAACCCAGTAGCGCAGGTGAGGTGTTTGATCTAGAGAAAACACACCAGCAGAGTAAACTATGAACCGTGGAGAGGATGGGGGGAGAAAAGGAGGAGGGGAGGCTGTTTTGGAGAAACAAACAAATTGCTGAAAAGTAGGAGCAAGTTTTGAGGCAATGCGCAAGAAATGGAAAAGCAAAGATGATTGCGTGATGGTATCACACATGCAAACATACAAAGAGGATTTCTGAAGTGAGTGACACCAGAGAGGCAAGCCGTGCCAAGATATGGGAGGGCGCCGGGCCAGATGCCCAGGATGCGAGGCACGCTTGCGGGTCACAGTCCAGCCAAACTGCCCCCTGGGCGGTGGAGGGCCATCTACCATCATGGCCACCATCACCATCGCAATTAGAAAGCAGGACCCAGCTGGTGGACTGGGAGGGAGGATGGAGGCCGGAGGAGGGGCTGGAAGCATGGGAGAGAATGGAAAATAGGAGAATAAAAAAAAGTTGGAGGATAGAACGATGGGGGAATAGTGGAGAAGCACGGCATGAAAATGTCCCCCAAAAAAGGTATTTTATTCATATATGTAGTGATGAAATCTTATTTTTCTGAAAACAAGTGAAAAATTTGGCCATTGAGGTGAGATCATGCCACTTGTTTCCAATGCAAATTTACTTGTTGCAAGAATTTCCTGAAAGCAAGCATCAATATCTTGAAACAAGGCAGAATAAAGCAGCTCACTCCACTAGTATTAAGAAAATGACACTTGATTCCAGAAAATTATTGAAACGTGCTGATTTGCATTGGAAGCAAGTGAAATTATCTCACTCCCACTGGCTGATTTTTGTCACAATTTAAGACTCAATACTAAATCAAACGAGAAAGGTGTCAGGAAAGATGGGGTGTCAAAGTCAGTCAGACACAATCACCAAATCCGGATGTGTTTCTTCACCTGCCGCCATCCTCCCCGCCTCGTCCCGTCTCAGATTTAACTGTCAAAGTACAAAGTTAATGTTAAGCTTTATTGCTCTGTGAGGGGAAGCTGTCTTTGCTTTACCACCCCACCTGGGAGGCCAAAGGTCAGGGTCAGATACAGAGCAGCGGCCTTGGAGCTGGTAGGGATCCAGTGTCTTGCTCAAGGACATGGATGCTTGAACCTGGGTCCTCCTGTTGAAAGACAAGTCTCTATCCATAGTAGAGGATTTGTGGAGGTATTCGTCTACACTGGCTGGCAGTACAGTTTGCTGCAACGGTGCATCACACGAAACACTACTGCCAAAGGTAAATGTTTTAGTATTCACTTCGCAATTTATTCTGCCTCGCCGAGTAATGCCTCGCTGAAATGCTACCCTCCATTCCCTCCCCGCAGCAAAACTCATTTTCACAGCGACGCGACAAAATATTAACACAGGCCTCAGAATGAAATGTCACCGTGATTTCTTTGTCAAACTAAAGCCGGGGCCGGTCTCCCCCTAATGCGGTGGTAAGAGGTGGCGTGGCGTGGAAGAAACCCCCGGCTCGGCTGCTCCGGTCTCAGGTGCCACACCTGTACTAATAGGCCTGCTAATTGGAGCGTAGCACTGGGAGGGGGCACACACACACACACACACATGTTCTTCAATCCAGACACACTGGGGAGTTGCATGCCAGGGAGGGATTGAGGTGTGTGTGTGTGTGTGTGTGTGTGTGTGTGTGTGTCCTGAGGGAGCAGGTTGAAAAGTCTTGAGAGTCTAGGGAGCAATGAACAGACAGGACACCAAAATAGAAAGCACATATTAGATAGATAGATAGATAGATAGATAGATAGATAGATAACTGTGAATATATTTTGTAGTATTGCGGTAATGTTGCATGTGGGTTTGATTTTGGAAAATAACATCTTTCCCCTGCGAAATCGTTGAAAGCGAGGGAGGGAACGTACAGAATGCAGAAAGATATGCCAACATTAAACATTCAGTTACGGTATTCAGCATGAATACAGATGGAGAGAGAGCGAGATAAAAGAAAGAGAGAAGTGCAGAGACGAAGATTGGAGAGAGGTCTCCCTATCTACTTAGCACTGACAAGTGTAAACAGTAGCCTCTCTCTGTTTCACTATTTTGCTTGCCTGCATTCTTCTCTCCTCTTTTTCTTTTTCCCTCCCTCTCTCTCTCAGTCTCTCTCTCTGTCCTCGTTCTCATCCTTGCCTCTTCTTCACCCCTTTCATAATAAGCGTGGAGGCAACATGTTGAATAAAATATTAGAATGTGCTGGCAGAGCAGCCTGATTTCTGGTCTCTGTGTGTGTGTGTTTGTATGTGTGTGTGTGTGTGTGTGTGTGTGTTTACAGCACGATGCATTCCCTGATCAAATTGTCACCTCGTGTCACTGTGTTAAACACGTTGTCACGACACACACACACACACACACACACACACACACTCACAATACTACCAACAATACCAAAACACACAAGCCGTCTCCCCAGTCTCATGTATATCATGACATGATGTCTAATACACTTCTTTCCCTCCCAAAAAAAAACTGCACACACACACACACACACACACACACACACTCCCTCCCCTGCCATTCCAGTTCACTTCAGAGCGGCGTGCAGCCTTGACAGTCGCCGCTAACAACTTGCATCCCATCTGCACGCTCCCAAAAGAAGAAGAAAAGAGCGAGGTGCACTAAAATAGAAGAGAAAAATAGGTTTCTTTTGGTTGGAATGTGTTGTTCAAAGAGGCGGCGCTCCGCTTTCGCAGCCGTATTTGAATACAAATAGGTGGCGCATCTGTCAAGTATTTGTCGTTTTATGTTTTTTTTTGTCATGCATTATTAAGATCCCGTCGCCGCGCTTGGCAGCCGCAGTCATCATTATTTCACTTATGAATAGAAATAATGTGCCACACAACTGTGCCTCGTATGTATCAACCGTGCCCATGCTGTTTCTGCGGTGTAGAAACTTGCTCTTCACAGCAAAAAAGAATGCTTACCGAAGCTATGTACAATATGTATAGTTTAGTAGAGTGATTACTTAAAGCTATGTGGATAGTTTAGCAGAATGCTTGTTAAAAGCTGTGCACATCCAATTAGCTATATTCATAGTTTAATATGTGATACTTCATTGATCCACATAACTGTTTTCTGTTCTGTTCTCTAGGCGACTCTGGCACTCAACAAAAGCTATGTACAAAGTTTGATGTGCATTATTTAGTGGAATACATATTAAAAATTATGTGCTTAATTTAGTAGAACGATTACAAATACCTATGTGCATAGTTTAATAGAGAGCTTTAGTAGAAAGTAGTAAAAGTTATGCACATACAAGCAAACACCAAGCAACTTCCAACAATAACTATTTCCTTTCTCTCATGGCTTTTTCTATTTTTTTTAACACCAACAAAAAATTCTGGTTCTTGTTAGGGCCTGGGAAAAGAAAGAGTAGCTCTGTTTAGCTTTAAATAACAAGATCCGTGTTGAAAAAAAATCAATCACTCACTTTGGGTTATGCAAGAAAAACAACTTTGATCACGGCTCGGGTGGAAATGTGGATTTTGGCTAAATGTTCGGTTGTTAGTGAAAGAAACCGCTCGCCATATTGGTTTGTTTTATCTGCTGAAAAGTCATTTTGCTGATGTGAGGCTTGACCTCAAGCTGTCTCCAACTGTCCCACCGCTTTGCACACACTGTGACTGTCAACGTCCCACAAACTCACTGGCTGTGGTTGTGCAGACAGAAGATTTGTTACATGACTTCCTGCAAATGAGCACGAGATCAGGCTGTGTGTGTGTGTGTGTGTGTGTGTGTGCGCAATCAATAGAGTCAGATGGGGAGGCCCTGTGCAGTTCATTCACTGCCTGATGATCAATAAGAGATTAGAGAGGAAAGCAAGGTCTCTCTCTCTTCTCTCTACCACCTCATAGACTGTTTAAGGGCCCTTGAAGCCAAGGTAGGGATCGGAGCGTGAATGGGGAATGAGGGGGGAAAAAAAGACGAGTGGATACAGGGATGAACTCGTCTGGCAGTGTGTTGGGGTTCAGAGGAGTGCAGTGATTAATACTGCATGCGTTCTGCTTGTAATGATGTAGAGGAGCTGTAGTTAGAGGCAGAAGTAGCTGCGAGGAGAGAGTTGTTCCAGGAGATCATTTTCTCAGGATTAGGTCATTTTAGGATACATGAACACACACACACACACACACACACACACCCACGGAAGACCACGGACACAGACACACACATAGAAGTACACTTTTGTGTGCTTTTACATAGGAGTTAACTTCCATTCATTCCCTAGTAAACGCTAACCTTAAAGCTACAATTTTTAATCCACAAATGGTGACTGTTTGATTTTTGACAACTTCAATTGACTTTAATACCCAAATGTACCCCACATGTAATGTTGTAATGTGACATTAATAAACTGGATACCAAAGTATAAGAGAGGCAAAAGATCTAATGTGGAAACATTACTTAGATTGAAAATGTTTCATGAAAATGTTACATATTGAATCTTTAACCTTCACTACTACGATGCCTAACCTTAACTCTTACCTTAATCTATCTTAATTCCAGCCTTCATCATAAAACAGCCTTATTTTAAATGATTAATGTTTTCCAATCCTGTAAGAGACATTTGGACCACACAAGATCGCACTCGCACAAAATAAAACACACACACTTTTCTAATGGCTGTCGACTGGGCAGCATTGTTTGGGGGTGGGGGGGGGGGGTGGGGGTGGGGGTCTTTTGGGAGTCTCTGTAGGAGGTAAGGCCACACACAACCACAGTGAGAGCATCAGAGCTCCTATAATGGCCTTTATACAAGGAAGCGAGAGAGAGAGTCAATGGCGAGCGACAATAGAGGCTGTCACATGTGACTCTTCTTTCTCTGTGAAAAGAGAGACATTTACTAATGCACATATTCAGCGCTGTACTTTTGGCACAACAGTGCAATAACATCACAAATCATCAGATATGTGTGCATGTGTATGTGTGCGTGTGTGTGTGTGTATGTCTGTTTGTGTGTACGCTGATGGATGAGCGTCTTTAGAGATAAATGGATACCTATTATTTCTGCCTTTTATAGGCAAACTCCCTGCTGATTTCCGAATAGGAATAGCATGCAGGCCTCCCGTACACACACACACACACACACACAGACGCATAACGATCTACAACTGAGGGGCCCTAGGCTGTGGCACATCTGTTGTGGAAGAGACATGAGGCATTCATGCAGGGACTCTCAAGATTCCTCTTGTAATACCACACACACATACTGTACACGCACACACACACACACACACACACACACACACAGATTCTCTGCATGTGTGATGAATGTGCTCTTTAAAACACAAAGGAGGTAGGGTGGCAGGGGGGAGAGTGGAGGGGTCTTCTGACAGTTTTATCCAAAAATCCCTTCTGGATAAAAACATGCCTGCACACAAAGACACATTGAGACACAATCTCTCAAATTGGGCCAGTGACCTCCAGATACCCTCTACACTGAATACAGTGTGCATCTTTTAGTATTCTTCACTGCTAACATTGAACAGAGGATTTGTGCATATTCAAGGAAGAGGAAAGTCTTTAGAGTTGTTACTAGACTGATATATAGGTTAGCTGAATTCATTCTAATGCAACATTTTGATTGGATTTCACGAGTTTGCATGAATATGTTATTATTAACATTATTAGAAAAACATTATTAGTAGTGGTAGCAGTAGCAGTAGTAGTAGCGGTAGTAGCAGTAGTAGAAGTAGTAGTAGTAGCAGTAGTAGTAGTAATAGTAGCAGTAGTAGTAATAGTAGCAGTTGTAGTAGCAGTAATAGCAGTAGTAGTAGAAGTAGTAGTAGCAGTAGTAGTAGTAGTAGTAGCAGTTGTAGTAGCAGTAGTAGTAGTAGCAGTTGTAGTAGCAGTAGTAGCAGTAGTAGAAGTAGTAGTAGTAGAAGTAGCAGCACTTGTAGAAGTAGTACTAGTAGAAGTATTAGTAGTAGCAGTTGTAGTAGCAGTAGTAGCAGTAGTAGTAGTAGTAGTAGTTGCAGTAGTAGTAGTAGCAGTAGTAGTAGTAGTAGCAGTAGTAGTAGTAGTGGTAGCAGTTGTAGTAGCAGTAGCAGCAGTAATAGAAGTAGTAGTAGTAGAAGTAGCAGCACTAGTAGAAGTAGTAGTAGTAGAAGTATTAGTAGAAGTAGCAGTAGCAGCAGTAGTAGAAGTAGTATTAGTAGCAGTAGCAGCAGTAGTAGAAGTAGTAGTAGTAGCAGTAGTAGTAGTAGTGGTAGCAGTTGTAGAAGCAGTAGCAGCAGTAATAGGAGTAGTAGTAGTAGAAGTAGCAGTAGCAGCAGTAGTAGAAGTAGTATTAGTAGCAGTAGCAGCAGTAGTAGAAGTAGTAGTAGTAGAAGTAGCAGTAGCAGCAGTAGTAGAAGTAGTATTAGTAGCAGTAGCAGCAGTAGTAGAAGTAGTAGTAGTAGAAGTAGCAGTAGCAGCAGTAGTAGCAGTAGTAGTAGTAGAAGTAGTAGTAGAAGGAGAAGTAGTAGGAGGAGGAGGAGAATCATCTTGGGTTTCAATGGAGAGTTTAGTGTTCCTTGGTCCAAATGCTGTTTCAGAGTTCTGGCTTCATTCTAGCCTACAAGGGAAAAATAATCTGGGGGAATCACTAAGTACTTGTAATCTTTTCATAATTTTTAAAATTAAATTTAAAGAAATTGAATATTGGCTATCAACATATTGGCTATCAACAGCTTAAATCTGAAAAATAACAGTATTGGCCTTCAAAAACCCATATCAGCTTAACTGAAGTTGTTTCTGTAATTACTGTATAAACTGACCATTACTTGCAATTGATATTGAACAAGATATATTTTAGAGCAAGGAAACTGCAGAACGATAATTGCTGGGTTAATGTGAATCCATCAAGACAAACCACAACAAACGACTGTGCAGGGAAAAGCACGCAGCCTTTCAGCGTGTCTGTCAGCAGAGCAGGTCATAATCTGGAGAGGTCTTTAGCCTTTCCTCATGAGGAGAGAGGAGATGAGAGCACAGCCATTGTGTTAGAGGGGATTCAGCTCTGTCTGCTACAATATGCCTGTCTAAAGCTCTCCAAACCAGGCTTAGCTTCCCTTCCCCCCCCCCTCCCAGTGCCAATGTCAACTTCAGCTCGGCACGATGCCAACCGGCAACGCCAAACTCAGCTTAGCCCGTCATGTTATGGCTGGCGCCATGGCAACGCCTGCTCCGACTGTTTTGACTGCGTTTTCGTTTTTTCTATGTCTTTCATTCTTTCTATTCTTCTGTTCCTTCCTTCCTTTCTTTCTTCCTTTCTTTCTTTTTCTTTGTCTCTTTCCTTACTTTTTTCATTATATTTTACCGCTTGTTTCGTTCATTCACTCCTTTCCTTTTTTCTTTGTTTCCATCTTTCTTTCTTCTTTATTTCCTTCTTTCCTCCTCCCTTACTCTCATCCTTCCATTTTTTCTTGCTTCCATGCTTTCTTCCTTCCCTCTCTCCTTCCTTTCTTCCATCCTCACTTCCTTCCTTCTCTCCTTCCTTCCTTCTGTGTATGCGAGACATAAACACCGTTCTTATGTGGCTTTTGAGGTCACTGTATCATCAGAAAGGGCTCATGTGTATGCATGTGTGAGTGCTTTACCAAATCCTTCCACCATTAGCCCCTGCACCGTACTCACAGCTATACTAATTACTACAATGCTTAAACCCACACACACACACACACACAGCGCAGAACAGCGACTAGCCCGGCATACATCATATCTCGTGTAATAAATTAACCCAGTCTAAGACGGAGCTGTGGCTTCCGAAAGTCTATTCGAGAGCCAATTTTCAGCCGCAACCTTGGAGTGACTTTGGGTCTGCGAGGGTAATTATACATGGTTCTGAGAGAAGCAGTCAAGTGTTGAGACAGCGGCTCATGGTCTGGAGACTCTTGAGACAAAAGCTACAGAGGGATACTTGTCATGCAGAAGAGACGTTCGCTCGCTTTAACAAGAGACTGAGGGGTCAGCGGGGTGAGAGTGAAATAGATCTATATTCAAAAGAACGAGCAATACATAATAGATTGAAGGTTTCTGTTCGAGTCTGCGGTTTCCGTCGGCCCGGCCGTGGCTTTGTATACCTAATTTCCTGGCGTGCGATCACAGGTCCGGAGCCGCGTGGAGAATGCGTCGTCGCCCCCCCCCCCGTGAGGCGAGGGGGAAAAAGCAGCCAACGTGGCCCAACGCAAACAGCCGCACAACGAGGTGTTTCAGCCGCAACACAGATAAGCATTCCTTCAGAATACTTCTACGGCTAGAGGAAGAAAAGTAGAAAACCAGGGCAGCGTCTTCTCTTCCCTGCCGCATCTCTGTCTGATGCCAGCGGGGCCCGCGGTTGCGGCGTTCGCCCCATATGGCTTTTGGAGGAAGACGAGGCTTTTGTTATCGTCGTTGTTCCTCGGGGGTCTTTGGGAGGGGATGGGGGGGGCGGGGGGGTAGGATCCCAGCAGGGGGGCCTGTGTCTGTCACCTCGTTTTAGGGCCTGTCCCATGGCGGCTGACCCAAATCGGCACCCTGGGGCCGTGCCAAGACCCTCCCCGAGCCTCCGTCGCGGCAGATAATAGGCTCGTTTGGCAAAGTGCTCCGACACTGGAGCCAAAGCAGCTCTGACAGCTGTCAACCAGGACAAACATCTCCCTGCATGACACACACACACACACATATATATATATACAGTATGAGGGTTTGAGAGTGTGTTGGGATTGTAGTATGTGTATGAGTGTGTTTATGCGTACACATTCTAGTCTGTGTGGGGTCGATTTATATTTTTTTGGGTGCCGCCGATCCGCAGCTTCGGTTAAACGCCCCAGCGTTTTTCCAGACAGCGCGTTCGACGGCGAGCCGACGCCATGTCAGGAGCGATTTGACGGCGCGGCAGAAAGCTCCTCCTGGAGGGGGAGCTGTCACGGAGGAGAAATCAAAGACACCTATGTGACGAGCCGGGTTGCCTCCGAGCTGAAAGGGAGGCTTGGTGACATGACCTGATTTCACCCGTTTTTCTGCAAAAAACCGCAGCAGGAGAGAGCAGGAGACGAAGGAGTCGCATGCTGCATTGCAATATGGGATAATATCATTCTTACCCCAGGCACAGGGATGTGTATGTCGTACTGCATATGCTATACAGTTGACGCAGTAGCTTTGTCAACAAAAATTGACTAATGCTATCCATACTGGTGGCTCCACTTTTACTGTATATATCAGCAGGCTGTCATATACTTGTGATGTTTTTGGTTCAAGTCCGCCCGGTGACCTTTGTTCCTAATCATCCCCTCTCTTGCCTACACAGTCCCAACACACACACTCACATTTCAACAATGCTTCAATATCACTGACCTCCACCTCTCACAGTATTCTCAAGAGCTGGTCCTATTCTGTTGATGCTTTCATTTTTGACCCCTACATGATGATTTGTCTGTGTAGTCTCCTGCAGTGTTTGAAAGAGTACTAAAATGTCCTACTCGAGTAGTACTGTTAGTTTGCTGAAATTTTTAAAGTCAAATTACTGGTGGAAAAATATTCTTAAATCAAAGTAAAAAGTGGCTTATTTAAGTTATTGAGTTACTAAAAAAAACAGATATCACTACATTATTGTAGTGTACACTATGTTAAGCATTCTGGAAATTAATGATCATCCCAATTATTCAGTAACATTAGCCTACTAAATTTATGTTTCTGTTGTTGTCATACAGTATGTTAAGTGCTAGCATTGTCTAATGTAAGATAGACCTTCTAGTAATCCAGAGGTGGGGTTTTTTTTGTTTTTGTTTTTTTCTGCCAGTCACATAAAGTCACATAAAAGGTAAGCTGACCAGTGGGCCAATTTCCCAGAAAGTCAATCCAATCTTTCAACTTTAAAGTTGCTCCACTGGAGCTGCTCAGTTAATAACAGTAGAAAACTGTGGCTCTACTAGGCAGCTCCCAGTGGAAAACAGTAGAAAACAGTGGATGAACTGGGCAGCTCCCAGTGGAAAACAGTAGAAAACAGTGGATGAACTGGGCAGCTCCCCAGTGGAAAACAGTAGAAGACTGTGGTTATACTGGGCAGCTCCCCAGTGGAAAACAGTAGAAGACTGTGGTTATACTGGGCAGCTCCCCGGTGTGAGATTATTGGCTGCGTGAGTGTGAAGCAGGGAGTTGCTGAAAAAGAGCATACTGCTCAAGAAATCTTTCCCCGAGTAAATAAAGTTAAAAAATATAGGAACCTAATAAACAAAGCAACAACAGACAATAAATCCAAAGCCCCTGAGGAAGGTGAAATGAAAAAGCTGCTTGCTGCCGCCTACGAGCCTCTGAGCAGAGCAGCGCTGGTGCGGATAAATTCCTCTACCAGACTGAGTCTTTCGGGACTCTGAGTTGACTGCGGTCCTTACAGACTAAGTACAGCAGACTAGCAGTGTGTGTGTGTGTGTGTGTCAAGGTGAATGTCTATGTCTGTTTGGGTATGTGTGACCGTGTCAGTGTGTGTGTTATGTGTGTTTATGTGTGATGTCTCATTGTGTCTCTCAGGTGACAGTTTTCTCTATTGTCTCCTTGCAGGGTGAAGATGTTCACACTTTCCTGCCAGCATGCATGTGTGTGTGTGTGTGTGTATGTGGTTGAATTTCAGTAACACCTTTCAAAGTTCAAGTACATACGCATATGTTTGCCATCTCTCTCTCCCTCTGTCCGTGTCTCTCTCTCCCTCTCTCTCTCTCTCTGGCTCTTTACTCTTTACTTTGTGCTTCTCTGTCGTCTCCTCTCATTCATCACTGTCTGAGGATGAGTGTCAGTCCAGAGGGATTTTCCTCTGGGGAGAAACAGGTGCTCCTGGCTGATAGAGGAGAAGAAAAGTGCTTCCCTCCTACCCTCCTTCCTCCCTTCATGTCTCTCTGCCCTTCTTCCTTCATCCTTCTCTCTCTCTCTCAGTCAGACAGAGAGAAGACAGAAAGAGGGGAGGAGGGGTCAGGTATAGAGGGATACAGAGATATCTGAAAAACAGTCATGTTGTGGGAATGCAGTCAGGCTATAAGTAAAAGCTAAAAAGTTGATAAGGTGGATTTATTTCCAAATGTAGGTTACTGTGACACAATAAACTGTCTTGACTTTAAAATTGATCTGATGCATCTGTTGAAAAATGCAGCTCTCAGTCAAAAACAGCACAATTAACCAGGTCTATTCAGCTCCAATGAGATGGCTAAGAAATGCAATCAACTATTCACAGCCAATGTTGCCAAGAGTTGTGGAGCTCAGTTATGGCCACCGGAGGGCATATAACATCACCTGAAAACCCTCTATTCACTCAAGCTTGGGTATTGATTGAAGTCAGTTAGGGCAGTCAGAGTCCCATCGATTAGACTACAGATCAGATCAATGCCAGGTAGCAAAACCTCCACCCAGCCACACAGCCTGGCCACTAGAGGGCAGCATCAGGTCAGGGTCGATGTGTGGGGAGAACAGCAGGAATGGTGGCCAGCTTATGCGAAATGATAAATAGTTCAATTTTGCTATTAGACATCAGCACAATCAGAGGATGTATGACTGGTTTGATCATACATTTCACTCTCTCTACTGTTACCTCTCCGTCTACAGAATAAAGACGGGTATATAACTACACTAAATCATGACTAACAAAAATCTTTTCAGAAAGGGTTCCTTAAAATAAAAAAAATGATGATTCATTTGGGGGTCTGTGACATGAAAACGTCTGGGAACTCCTGCACTAGACAGACAGATGACTCATTCCAGGAGTCGAAAAGATGCATGCCAAATATATATATAGAGATGGAAAACAGCAGAAGAAAGATTCCACATCCGCCAAGTCTGGAACGTGTGAGGTGAATTCATTACACTGTGTGAGAGAAAGATGTGAGAGAGAGACAGGCAGCTAGAGACAATAGTCTGACTCAGACGAAATTGAGGATACCTCATAAAGCACTGAGGACCCTTGCATTCTCCATTAATCTGCCTGTATAACATGGAGCTCTTCAGTCATATATGAATATTGATGCATATTCATTGTGTTAATTACTATTTCAATGTTTTTGGGAGATTTATGTTATTTGTAACATGGCTATATGGAAATAAATAGTGTTTTGAAGTAAAACTCCTAGTAAACAGTCAATATGTAAACAGTAAACATGGCCAAAACATGGAGACCGCCTGAGTATATCTTTATAAATTGTCTCATAAATGTTGTATTTTAGTGTCAAATTTACAGTTACAGTTGTAGTCAAAGATTAGGAGAAGACATTCAGTTGCATCATTACCCACGGGATCTTGGTTATAATGGTGATATTGCCTTTGAAATTTAGATTATATACTAGGCGAGGATGAAAATCTTATTTTTTCCTTTATTGCATCTCCATTTACTCTGGAATGGTAATAGATATAGGTTTTCTTACAATGGATTCATATTCCTTAGCTTCTTACCTATCAAAGGAGACCAGAAATATGCATTATGGTTGAGGAGCTATTCCTGATTCATTTTGGGTATGTTATTTTAGGCGTTTTTTCCTAGGGCTAGGGCTAGGGCTAGGGCTTAACAGGTTAACCTATGCCAAAAGAGGCTACATTCACACACACACACACGCACACACAGACAAATAGAGTAATTAGTCTTTGATTTCCCCAGGCAGTGTGCTGGTACCAGGGGGCAGCTGCTGGGACCCTGCTTTAGCCCTGGCTAATTTCACTCCCGGCTTGATCTCGACCCAGCACAGGTGCCCGCTTGGCACCGGACTGCTGTTGCCATGGCAATGCCAACTTCAGAGGCCAAGAAAATGCCAATCGTCCAAGAAACTCAACCACAGGAGCCCTGGATACGGCATTACTGTATTCATTTTAAGCAGGCAGTGTGAGCGCAAGTACAGGAGGTAGTTAGATGTTCACTGACCTAACTAAGTTCAATTAGGATTTTTTTTCTTTTCATTTTACTAGGTGTTTTACGCCTTTAGTCTTTCACAAATTATAATATGTGTCCATTATTCTCAGCTTGAACTGGAAAAGCATGGAGAAAGTCACAAGGCTTTGATTGTCTGGCTTTGATTCTTCTTATTCAGATCATTCCAAAAAAATAATACCATATTCTCAGAGAAACAATCCTCTCTATCCCTTTAAATGCAGACCACAATGTACACCACAATAACTTGGACTTGAGTGCCTCTTTGTGGTTCGAGAGCGTCACTGCACCTTCTACCAAGCTGCAGGTCTTTGTCTGTGCACACCTGCTGTACAACACGCTCCACGCTGAACCGCTGACTCAGGTAGTTTCGCCGTAATGAGCTTTTTCCGTTAATCGCCCCGGAGAATTTGCCCTTCGCCCCTGTCATCATTAAGCCCCGGAGGCTGGCTTGCTTTGGCTCACCTCTCTAAATGAGAGAGATCCAGACTTTTAACGTGGGGAGAATCACCGAGGGACACAGCTCCCGAAATCATCTTTCCTTATCTGCTCTCAAGCTCCCTGTAGAAAAAAAAACAAAGCTGTAGGTGGCAACTTGCACAGCCAGCAGTCTGACAGGTTGGATGAGGCTCAGTGGAGTGCAAACGGTTAAAGTAATAGGGGTAAACAAAGCGGTGCTGTGTAGACAAACAAGACTGGGGTGGGCAGTCACAACCAGGGAATCAGACAGGGGAGACTGAGAGATCAGCAAGATAGACAGAAGCCAGCTAGACAGTCTGGGGAGAGAGCGATAGAGAGAGACAGGGGGCTGGGACACATCTGAGTCCAAATCTGGGTCCTTCCTGCCTAAAGGCAAGTCACACAGAACCTTGTACATCGCTTCACTACTGTTAAGACCAGACCTGGGACAGACCCTTAGGCACGAGTACACCTCCTTCCTCATCACTTCTCTATGGACTGTGATTGCATATCATCAAAGCAGACGTGGTTACATTCTGTGTGCAACATGGCATATTCCTTCTACCCCTCAATTGGAGAGTTTCACTGTCTTTCCAGCTGTCCATTTCTTCTTCTGTTATATGTTATGCAAAATTGTCAGCTTCACTTGTCACTACTGTAATGCCTCAACTTCATAGACCCTAACCTGGTGTATAGCACGTTCTATGTCACATTTGTAAATAAACAAGCGAAGGAGGCGTGGCCTAGTGACACGGGTTCAACACTGATCTTTCACACTGACCTTGACCAGGATTGTTTTGCACAATTCAATTCGAACTTTATTAAAGACTTTATTCACAATTCAGTCTGCTAACTGTTGACCGCTTCACACTGACGATCAACCCACGGATCTCCTAAATTGCTAGTCTGATCTGAACCAGGTATAAGAGACAGAGAACCATGTCCCTCTGTCTGTGTTTTACCAGTGCCAATAGGCTCTCACAACTGTCCGCTTTCACAGGAGGCCCAAACATTTTAAAGGCATGACCTTGTGGCGCAACGGTAGCGCGTCTGACTCCAGATCAGAAGGCTGCGTGTTCAAATCACGTCAGGGTCAAAGCTTTTCAAGTTCAAACTGAAACTGTCCTCCTCCAACAGAAACAATGTGATCAGATTATCCCAGCGCCCGTCAAAGAACTCTGAAAACTGAGTTGGGGTAACTGTGTACATTCAAGGGCCTTGATGGGAATACCTGTTGTGTAATCAACTAAAACATTCTGCTTTACTGTAATGTAGCCTTCTCCCTTACCCACTAATTGGCAGCCTGCAAAGTAGGATTGATCAATACGTTGCGGTCATGATGCACCCAGGGAAGCAGGGGATGAATGTTGTGCAGCAGGCTTGCCACTCCAACCTGCAGCAGCAGTTTTGGTTCTGAATAATCTATACCCTATTCTTTGCCGCTGCAATGGCCCAATTTCCCCTCAGTGATCATTATACTTCCATCTAATGCAATCTAATTTGCCATATTGCACGCATATATGTGTGTATTTGTTCAATGATTTGCTTAATCCCCTTTCATTCCTTTATTAACCGATTTGGACAGGCCCATACTGTGAATTTCTCACCTAAGGCCCTCTTTAACTAGGAGTCGTTTTACTAAATTACCACATTGCCATCTGGTGTATGGATGTAATGCCTGCATCCAAGCCTTTTTCAGACATTTGAATAGTGCTGTCAGAATAAAATTCTCCCATTGAATGAATTTTCAAAAGGCTAACCTCAGGCTGTCAACCAGATTCAAATTTCCACCTGGTTTCGGGCTTGGGATTCTCTAGACCGAGTGAAGCATGTATGAGGTTGTCTCATCTGGAGTGGAGCTCAGTCAGTCCTGTGTAAAAGTTTGTGCACCTCTTGGATTTTTATTCATCTAGTTGTGCAACAAAATAATAAAAAAAAAAATTTAATTGGGATATTTGTCTGGATACACAGTCCTTCTTATTTGTGCTCAACTGTGTCAATGACAAATATCTGTTCAACATTTCATGTAATATATTTTTCAAATGTCATACAAGGAGGTTGTAGTAATTGTTTTTGATCAATATTTTCCATCACAATTGTGCCTTTTTTATTGACAAAAGAAACTTCATTTTCAGTGCTCAGAGGGAGTTTATGGTGACCAAATTAAAATTAAAATTAGTCAAATTAGACAAGAAAAACTACACAGAAATTGCATCCATGTATTTTCACTTGATAAAAGTGTAATAGTGTGTTTAGATCTCAGACAAAAAAAATCCATACTAATTGCATTATGAAAACTATTCATACCACAAAAATACAGCAAAAAAATTACATAGGCTATATATATATACATATTTCTGAAGGGACTTCAATAGTGAGTAGTCAATAGTGAATTTATAGTGAGCTTATTTTACTTTCTGGCATTGTTTATCTCCTATGATGTTATTATAGTATTTTCTATAGTACCATTCTTGACCTATATTAGCTGCATGATGTATAGTAATCTTAGCAGTATTGGACATTAATTCAGTGCCATGCCTTAGAAGATTACCAAATTCGTTGCACACGTACATGTGTTTTGCATTAGGAACTCTGCGTGGATCGCTGTCTACGGATCAATGTGTGGATGGTCAGTGTTTACATTTACGGTCGCTGTCTGTCGTTCTTATTCTGTAACGGAAAAGCATTGACCCCGACGTGATTTGAACACGCAACCTTCTGATCTGGAGTCAGACGCGCTACCGTTGCGCCACGAGGTCTACGTCAGCAACTCCCGGAATAGCCGAAGTTGTTACTAGAAAGAGAGTCCTTAAAGCACAACAGCTGAAGCGAGAGGTCTCACTCCTGCCTATTTCCGTGTCCGCTTAACTCCCGTTAGTCAGACTACAACGCCTCTTTGCTTGGCTGCCAGCCGACGAGAGTATCTCACCTTCTGTCCCATATCTTTAGGCTTACAGTCGAAGTAACATACTGATTGCTTGTGAGACATAAACTCATCTTACATTCTTTAAATTAGTGAAGAAAAAAACACAATTTCGTTCGTTCATTCAGAATGATGAACTTCAAAGTTACAGTCACAGTTATTCAATGGCTTTTTCTACCAATATGGCTCTTTACCATATACACAGCTAACTGTAGCTGTAGCTGTCATTTGATTATAATCACCTGTTACTCTATTACAAACACCTGCTATTTTCCTACCAAGATGGCCATGTGGGGATGGAACAGAATACTATGAATACTAGTTTTTAGTGGCATATATACAAAAAATACACAACCCTGATATTTTGCTGATATAAAACTGAATAAATTTCCTAGACAGACAAATAATTGTATTGGCTATGTATGATTCAGTCACACTGGAATGAAAAATCAATGATACCCGGACCACAATAACTGTCTTTGTAAACATTTGTCAGTGAAGATGATGAAGATGACAGTGATGATAAGGAGGACCACTGCCCTTGGCCCTCTGGGTAGACTGCTGAGCTAGTGGTCAGAGTGTGTGTCCACATGTTAGGTCCCATGTCACTGGTAACAGTAGGCCTAACACCAGCCAGATAGTGTTACACATTGGTTTATGGGAATCCCACAAGACAGTACATTGATAAGGACAGAAAAGATACAGCAAAAAGGTCTTGTGTCTCCTCTATCTGTCTACATGAAGCATTTTAGCCTCTTTTTTACCTGCTCCAGCCTAAAAACACCCTGCAAATCACAGGCAGGTATTAACTAATACACATCTGCACAAAAGGGGGATGCATATACTTATGTATGAGGTTTTTCAGGTGATAGTGGGGAGTGATTACAGATGGATACATTTTCTTTCACTTTCTCATGCTTTTATGTACATGAAAAGGCTTCTCTTCTGAAGCCCATGGTTCAATGCTGTTATCTATAATGTATTACCTAAAACACACTTCAATTCAAGTATCAATTGTGAAACTGTTGGATTTTAAAACACACTTGGAAGTATCAGTATCAGAGTAACAGTAACACTGTAACTCTCTGAGCCAGCATAGAGGGCTCTATAGTGTCCCAGTTGTACTGTTGGCCCAAAAGTAGCAAATGGAGATGTATACCTATACCACATATTAAATAATATAAAAATAATAAAAAATAATATTATAACAATCTGATCATGGCTTTAGAAATCAAATTGACCAGTGCTGACAGCCTGAGAAAGTCACATTATGACTCCACAGTGGGATTCTATAGAACTCTACTCCAGTTTCTGACTTTAGACCCAAATCGCATGAACTGTAAACAGCAAGCAACAACCTGAAACAGCGACATCTGAACTACCTTTGATTGGAAAGACTTCTTTTTGACTGTTGACATGGCTCCCAACCTGTCAATGGCTAATGATGATGGTGAGTTTTATAACATTTTAGTAAACTAAACCGAAAGGGGCGAAACATATCAAAATACAAGCGTGTGTCTGTGGCCTGCCAAGACATTTACCTGAAAAATCCTTCTACCTGTGACTTTACTGTTGTTGTACTAACTCTCTTTTTGTTCTTTTAGACTTATACTTCATATATAACAGGACCGTCCAACCAGAAATGGCCTGGTTAGTCTTTGAGAGTGAGGATGATCTTTCTGAGTGGAGTGATGAAGACAGCCAGTCATCAAGCTCCTCATCAGAGTCAGCGGGTGTAAGGATACCTATCACATCTGACAGTGAAGATGAGAGTAGTGAGGTGGAAGAGCACTACAATGCTGATGATGAATACGAGGATGAGGAGCTCGCTCCCCTGGAGTCTGATTTGGACTCTGATGTGGACCCGTCTCATCCTTTTTGGAGATGGGAGTCTCCCAGTTCCACAGCTGGAGCCAGCAGCAGCGTCTCCTCTGGACTGACCAGAGTCTGTGGAAAGAGGAGCAGGGAGGAGGAGAAAGAGATGGTGGAGAGACGTCCAGCACCACATATCATCGTCATATCTGACAGTGAAGAGGAACATGTGCTGAGGGTAGAGAGACGTCCAGCACCACCTATCATCATCATATCTGACAGTGAGGAGGAACTGAGGGTGGAGAGACGTCCAGCACCACCTATCATCATCATATCTGACAGTGAGGAGGAACTGAGGGTGGAGAGACGTCCAGCACCACCTATCATCGTCATATCTGACAGTGAGGAGGAAGAAGTGCTGAGGACTATTGCTGATGTGGACCCATTTCCCCCTGTTTGGAGATGGGAGTCTCCCAGTTCCACGGCTGGAGCCAGCAGCAGCGTCTCCCCTGGACTGACCAGAGTCTATGGAAAGAGGACCAGGGAGGAGGAGAGAGAGATGGTGGAGAGACATCCAGCACCACCTATCATCGTCATACCTGACAATGAGGAGGAAGAAGTGCTGAGGGCTGTTGCTGATGTGGACCCATCTCATCCTTTTTGGAGATGGGAGTTTCCCAGTTCCATGGCTGCAGCCAGCAGCAGCGGCGTCAGCAGCAGTGGCAGCGTCTCCCCTGGACTGACCAGAGTCTGTGGAAAGAGGACCAGGGAGGAAGAGGAGGAGGTGGAAGGCTCCTGCTTTACAACTGGACCCAAAAGGCCCAGGATCTCCCTTAAGAGGTGCAGGGAGGAGATGGAGGATGAGGAGGAGGACGAAGAAGGCAGCAACACTAAGTGACACCGCTGAATGCCCACTTCTGACTGATTATTCTGAATTTTTGTTTGTTGACTGTAATTAAAAAAAAAAAAATCACATAAATGTGCATTACGAATGTCTTCACAACAAATGTGCTGCTGGAGGACTAGACACTTCAGCCTTTCATAATGAAACTGTTGAAGAATCCTTAAGACCAAAACTTTTTCAACCTGTGTAAAAACTCCCTCCAAAAAACAGATGGCTATTAGCATTCACAAATATGACATGAACACGTGAACTTGTTGCATTCAGCTGAAGTTTGAAATTGAAGTGTTTCACATAATAACATTAGCATAATTTCTGGTTTAGAAAATAATGAAGTGAAACGGTAACACCTTTCTAGCATGCTATCTGACATAGCTGCAGACATAGTGCTGGGAAACCCAAACACCAACAGCCGAGTGTAAAAAACAATACAATTCCAATGGAAACACAACACTAGATAGACTGTACAGAGACTCTCATATAACCCATGCATATGAAATGCTAGTAGTCTGAACTGTGCTGGTCTGTGAAGCAGAGACTGACAGGCTCCAGCATGCAGCTCTATGATTGCGTATGAATCATACAGAGATGACACACTGATGAACCTGAGCCAGGCTGCACACACACACACACACACATACACACACCTAACATTCCAACGGCTCGGCAGGCCACGTGCTCCCAACGGCAGATGCACTAAAACAGAAGTCAAAGTGATGTAAGTTACATGAGGATGAGTTCTGTTAAAGAAAAACAACATAAATTGTGTGTTTTCTGAATTGATTTGTGTTCATAATGGTGGTTGTTTGCTTTCTAATGATCACCGTCCGGAGATCATAGTTTCCTCTTTCGTCTTGCTCTAATATTTTGTGCCATTCCTCCGGCAAAGCGACAGAATTAAACAAAACAACACCTAGGAGGGAGTCATGGATACATCTTATAGCTATGCATCGTATCAGGTCTTTATCCAAACATGACATCGCCAATTATAGGTCTCTGTTGCTTTACTCTCTGGTTGCCATGGTGACCGCATGGGCTGCATTTGGCTCATTCAGCGTTAGTGGACTACTCCGCAAGGACTCCAGTAGTCTGGTTAGTCTGGTGTGTTGAGGGATTTGTCTTGATTACAGCACGACACTGCAAAAATATCTCTTTTAACAAGCCATTTCATCTAGTATTGAGTCTTCAAATCAGATTTTTCTTAAAGCAAGTGATAAAATCTGCCCTTGGGGTGAGATGATTCACTTGTTTTGAATGCTAAATTAATCAACAGTCATTTTCTTGATACTAGTGGAGTGATCTGCCTTATCCTGCCTTGTTTCAAGATGCACTTCTATCTAGAAATTCCTGAAACAAGTGAAACTGCATTGGCAACAAATGGCATTATCTCAACCAACTGGCAGAATTTGTCAAAGCAAGATTTTTAAGATTGAAAATGAGACAAAATAACTTGTAAGATGGATGTTTTTGGCAGTGTACAAGAGATAAAGCTGATTTTTTTCTATCCCAATACCTCTCTTAAAGTAGCAGGATTTATCTCAATTCCCTTGGCATGCACACAGGCACACACACACACACACGACTTCTACAAACCTGTACTTTACAGATATAGGTGTGCAAATCCCATTACATTGGTCTTAACTCTGGCAATTTACCAGCATTAATACCAACCTACAAGCCTATACAAGCCTTGAACCCTCGGCTTGGAGCTATCAACTAGCCAGCTTCCCCCTAGAAGTTCATGCATTAACTCTGCTGACTGCATCGATACAGTCCAGAGATACATACTGCAGCTTCATATCTGGGCTAACCAGAGGCCGTCCTCCAGAACTGGATATTTCAACACTAGAATGAACTGCCAACAGCTCATTTTGACCTTTTATGTTTTCAAATGTATATATGTATATATATATATGTACAAAGTCTAGTGAAATCAATACATTACTGCTGTCATTTTTCATATTATACATATATGTTAAAATACGTGGTTTAAAATGGACCCTTTGGCAGTTTTAGTTTGAAAAGAAGATCTCATATCAAAACATTTTAAGTAATTTAAAGCAAAAGAACAGATTGTCAAGTTTTGGTTATGGGCCTTCATCAACCTGCATGTTTTACCAGCAAAAACACTGACCCAGAATGTATGCATTTGACCTGTAGCTGGAGTGTGTTTGTATGTGTGTGTGTGTGTGTGTGTGTGTGTGTGTGTGTTGTGTGTGTGTGTGTGTGTGTGTGTTTGTGTGTGTGTGTGTCAGGGTGATTCAGTCCTGTTAAGGAGCCCGGTCTGGAGAGCATACGGTTTCTACAGGAAGCAGGCAGGAGGGAAGAGAGGATGGCAGAGGAATTGAGATATTTCCGCTACGTGGAACTGATGTCAACTAAGGTCAGAGAAAAGGCACAGATGGCAGGACCTCGTGGCGCAACGGTAGCGCGTCTGACTCCAGATCAGAAGGCTGCGTGTTCAAATCACGTCGGGGTCAAAGCTTTTCCACAAAGGAAGAGTAGAGAGACCAAGAGGAGAGAGAAGGCTTGGGACGCTCAGAGGATGGGGAAAAAGTGAGAGCAGTAACAGATTGGATTGACATATCACACTAAACCCATGATGCAAACTGTGTGCAGAATTCAACATCCCCATGGCTCAAATGTCTTGAGATGAAAGTGATTACATGTGGCGATCGGTTGCAGTGTTACAACATAAACTTTCGATACAACTCACTCACTGATTTTCACTGATGAAATGTTTTCATCATTAAAACACAGCCAGACAGCATTTTAAATCTGCAATGTTGAGTAAACATTGCAGAATCAAACCAACCAATCAAATCGCAAGGGGACATGAAAGTTGGCCGATGAACACACTCACACACAATACAGTGCTTCAAAACTAACATAAAACTGAAAAAAAGGACAACGGCCTCTTTTAAAATATTTCTCTAGACACAACAAGTGCTTCAACTGGTTATAGCTGAATGGATGCTTTAAAGAAAATTCACCTTTAGTCCAATAGTTTGCAAGGGGGACGTGGCTAAGAAAGCAGCATCAAAACAAACAAAAAAGTTGCAGCCCAACAACACACAACAACAAATAAAATCAAAATACAGTCAAAGTCAAATAAAAAACAGCAAAGTAAAACCACAAATAAAATCCAAATATGGTTTAAGTCACATAAGAGTGAGAACAAAGTAAAATTCTCTATGTATCTAATGTTGAACCAGCAGGCCCAGTACAGTCTAAATAGCAGGCTGAGCCCACATGTCCAATTTCCCAGTCTTAACAGCAAACATGGCCTGTTTAACCCGCCACATTCAAAGCAATAAGAGCGGTGCTGCGTTCAACAGGCAGCTGGTGTTCTGGTCTGTTGGTAGATGACAAGGATAGAAACAGAGAGGAAAGCAGTAGCTGATAGAGAGAACTGGACAGACTGGATTTACTACTAGAACTCAAACACACACACACACACACACAAGGAAGCACACGCCCACGCAATGAGATAAAACCGCGTGCATACACACACATACACACACACACACACACACACACACACACACACAGAGCTTAGGGCTGTGCCACTGTTGTAAAGTTAGCTCTGCCCTTAAATCAGCCCCAACCCACATATAGTTGAGCTGTGCAGCCTATACTGCTGCATTTATAGCAACTGTCACCAGACATAACTGTGTATTACAAAGTCAGACTATATGGTATCACTGTGTATGTTGTAGGCAGACTGGCTGTCTGGCCCCTCAGTGTATATACAGTACATTGACCTTTGTTAAGGGTGTGACACAGTGGAGCCCACATATAGCCACTGCCATCATTCTACACACTCATGCAGACACACAGTATAGTTATCCTGTAATAAACTTTAGAAAAAACTTTAAAGGGTCATTATACGACTATTCAACTATCACATAAAAATCTAAACTATATATAATATTCAGTAGGATTATTACAGTGATAGGAGATAAAACAATACCATAAAGTACCATAAGATCAGTATCAGTCCCTATAGGAATGTTATAGGGAAAAAAATCTGTTTTGTGCTTGTACATTCACATTACATAACAAAGCAGGAAGACTAAAATTGTGTCGTGTTTATTACACTAAATGACATCATATGCATTTGTGAGACATACTGTGCTCTAAGTACACAATGACAATAATAAATGTTGTGAGCCCAGATGACCGCCAGGGGGCGCATGTACTCACAACCAGATGAAAGATGAGTTGATGATGAAAGATGATGAAAAGGAGAAAATATATTTACAGACTAGTTTTATATCATGTTGCTATGACTGTGAAAGGTGTTTTTTTTTCTTTTTCCGCTGGCTTAGATGAGAATAAAGACACATGTGAAAAGGACAAAAGGGGAAGGATGAGGAGAGGAGAGGAGAGGAGAGGAGAGGAGAAGAGCGGAGAGGAGAGGAGAGGAGAGGAGAGGAGAGGAGAGGAGAGGAGAGGAGAGGAGAGGAGAGGAGGCAAGAGGAGAAAAGAGGAGAGGAGGTGAAACCATAGGAGGGAGGAGATCGTCAGCAGTGTTTCAGACAGCAGGTGCAAAACAGCTGCTCTCACCACTGATCCCACCTGATACGTAACCATGGCACCGAGTGCATAATCATTATGGCTCCTTAAGGTGCACACACACACACACACACACACACACACTCTCTCTCTCTCTCTCTCTCTCTCTCTCTCTCTCTCTCTCTCTCTCTCTCTCATGCATGTACAGATGCACACACAAAGCCAATAAGCATCTATCCTTCACTTATTGACATAAATTGACAGACGATTGCACTGCATTAAACCTAAGACGTCAGACCTGGAGAATGTATTAGTCATTCAACCTGAGACAGCAGTGCACAGCACATGGTGTTCCTGTGAAGGATACTACCATTCGGGATTTCATAACACCGCACCGGTTCCCAGACACCAGATATCCCGAGGGAATCGGGCAACACAGGATAAGAATCAAAGATAACACTTGCAAACCAAGCCCACATGTTTCATCATCATTTAAAAGGAATACACCAAGTTTGCTGACAGATTGGCCTGTTGCTCAACTTACCTGTTATGTTGCAAGAACAAAGACACCAAAATCATCCATGTGTCCCTGGTAGATAATTTGTTTGTTAGACACTATGTTGACCAATGGGACAATCTCCCAAAAACTTGGTGTATTCCTTTAAGCAATGTTTTTTTCTACTACAATACCTTGCTAACAACAATGATGTTGGATTAATCATGCAGCAAAACCCACTGTGATTATGATAAAACATTTTAGCCAGTGACTCAGGTGTAGTCACTCACACAGCACTGCTCCCACAGGAAGGACGCAGCGGGATTGTGGGTAATCATTCACAGTCAGTCTAGAGGGTGAGGCTGATAGTGGGATATCATGCTGCGTGTGACACACATTCTTGCAAATATGAACGCACACACACACACTCACAGACACTCACACACACACATCAAAGAAGAACCTAGAATGTAATGTAGTAAGGCCGTGCATCATTACTCCTGCAACCTCCCACAACTATGAGCTCTATGAAGAAGCGCCAACAGGCTGGAACGATTAAAGAAAGAACGGAGTAGCGTCCAGTAGTTTACTGCTCTGTAATGTCTTGGTAATGGTATGACAGTAAAACCAGACAGGTGAAATCATGAGCACATGTCAATGGGGCCCTTTGTAGTAGATCCAAAGCCTTATGCACAAAGCCTATGATTGGGAGTACCAGAGTTCACCCATTATCTAAACCATTTTTTGTGGGAAACAAAAAGGGATGACAGGAGATCCCAAATATGATCCCCAGACACTTAACCTTCTACTTTCTCCACAATTGTAAGTCGACCTGGATGTGAGCGAAAGGCCTAAGAATGTAGCGTACATGTAGGATGGAATATGATATGAAACCAATGCTCTAAACCCTGTTGAAACATTAAGACAATGGGACTGTGTCATGATCATGCCCTGACAAACAACACTGGCTGGAAGAACATACACAAAGCATGAGGAAAAGTCCCTTTGGAAAAAAAAAAAACAAGTTCTCAAAAAAGGCGTTGGCCTGATCTTGTTTGCCAAGAGTCTGTTAAAGCAGAAATGAACATGGGAAAACACACTCTCCAACACTATTTTCTCTCTTTCCCCACTCTCTCTCTCTCTCTCTCTCTCTGTCTTTTCTCACTTTCACCCTTCCTCTCTCTCTCACACTTACACACACATTGAGACTCACCCTATCCTTATCATCCGCCACGTCACACAGCACGTCATCCAGGTCCAGGATGCCTCCATCTCCATGTTCCAACCTATGGACCTGGACCCAGTAGCTAGGATCCTGGAAGAGAGAGAGAGAGAGAGAGAGAGAGAGTATTAGCTCAGTAATGAGATCAATGTTATTTGCACCATATAGACATGGGATTTGCAGCCAGTTATGTAAGTAAAGCCATAACATATGAGCATTGCCAGACCAATGGAATTAGTAGCTTGTAACTCCTTAGTAATCAGCTGCTCTATTCGCCATGTAGTTCATCTATAATGATCCTGTAACTGGCAGACAGAGCTTTGACATGGTTATGAGTTGGCATCATGACATAGCTGTTATGAAATATTGTAATCCCCTGGTGGATGGCATGCAAAATATGCATTTGGCTCAGACATTTCCTCATCAATTGGTATGCAGCGGTAGAAAAGGAAATGAATGTTGATGTGAGACAGGTGTGACAGGAGGTGTCATAATTCATTCAGTCTCATTATTGGACTTCATTGCATTGTTATTGGTTATACTAGTCTTTTCCTCTCTCTCTTTCAGTTAATCAAACTTTTATTCTCTCTTTTGCACGTGTGTACATCTGCCTATTTTACACGCATTCATATATAATGTATTTAGGGATGTAGTGGAGGTTAAACCCACTTTTTTAGCCTGGCATAAATCTCTATGACACAAATTCACAATATAGAAGTAGTATTTTTTATAAGGATATGGCCTTTTGAGGGGAGAAAACACAAATAAATAAATGCTTTTCTGAAAATATAATTGATTTTTGTTTATATTGGTGGTTGTTTTTATTCACTACTGCATCACTGAGTGTATGCAAGGTGTTATATAAATATGTTGTACAATGCAGTGTGTATGCATGGTATGATGATGACATACCTCATCCTATTTCGCACAATATTGCACCAGCAGACAAATGCCAAACCTGTCCCTGTACACTCTGAATAGTAGAATGTCATGTATACTATATGTATAGCATCTTCATATATAGTGTGCATGTTGGATATTTTGCATATACTGTACATATAGAATATTGGCACAGATCCGATGGATATTTGATACTCATTTGTGTCCGTAAAATCAAACCAATAAAAAGCTGATCACAAGTAAAAGCCCTTTATCCCCTCCATTGTCGCCTTCCCTCCTTCCCTCCTCCCCCCATTTCTCCTCACAGTACGGCTTTGCCCAGCTCATAGCCCACAAGCACTGAAGCATGGCCCAAGTCAGAGGGGAGGGTAAAGAGAAACCCACTCAGGCTCATTGACTTCTCTCCTTCCTCCATCGCCATGTTAGGAAAGAATCTCTTCACTCTTTTGTCTGTATCTCTCCCTCTCTCGCTCTCTCTCTACTGCCCTCCTTCCATCCTTTTTTCCCTCCAAATCAAGCTGTCTTTGGGTCTGTGGTCGAATGCCTTCATGCACGGCTCTGTTGTACCGAACTCCACTGCGGTTCACCAGCCAAAATGGCCCAAATCATGAGGGGAATGATTGTGTGGTATTTTCCTTCCTTCTGAAGTTATTAGAAGGGAAAATATGGACAGTATATCAGGTATGTTCCCAAAAGACAAGACAAAAAATGGGAAGCAGAGAGAGGATTACGTAGTTTCCATGTTAGTAATTTCATAATAATGAGATGGCCATTAAATAGGAAATGAACCAGTAAGTTTATTTGGAAGCAGAATGCAATGTTGTAGTCGTTACAGAAAGTCTTAGTTAATACATGCATAATATGAATTCTCTCATGTATTGAGTTAAACCATTAGAAGTGGGTAACGCTAATTTATGTTTGTTTGACTGGGATGGCGGTCCTGAATGCGGTCTGATTTGGAAGAAAAAAATGGCAAAAATACACAGCGATGCCAATAAAAAACCAATTCAAAACCCAGAGAGAGAAAGACTGAGAGCAACCTCATCGGATCTGGAAGTCGTTACAGGCCACAAACTGACCCTCAGTGTGAAACGGGGGGAAAGCAAATCTCTTCAGATGTTGACACGCTCCATGTCTGTTTGCATGGCCTTCGTCCAGCCTAAGATTTGTTCCTCAGCAGGATTATGGCCAACGAATATGTTTCTGAGAGATGCTCGGATGATAGCTTAATCTCGGAGACACGCTCTGGACGGAGGGGAAAACATTTGACTTTGACAAACGCCGTTTAGATTTGACTCGGGTTCAAATGATGACGAGAGCGGCGAATCAGTGGAGCTTCGGCCGCAGCGAGCCAAAAGCAACGCTGTAAGTATTCTCTGTACAAGGACTCCTTATTGCAGCATTAGCGGGGAATTCATCACTGACTCTGGATTGGGATAGATTTAGTGTTTATGGGGTCATCCTTGAATACTTTGGGGTAAATACCAAGGACTTAACTGGCACACACACACACAGGTTTTTCCGGTGGATACTAGCAAGTGTTTCCAATGAGACCCCCTAGGAAGACACAGCTGGTCACGATCACCTGTTTAGTCTACTTCTAGTATCTTTCACCCAAACCAGTTGAACAACTGTTGAGGATATGAGCAATTATATGACTTTCAGTTAAGTCATTTAATCTCATATGCAGTCACAAAACATTACTTTCTTTTACAGTGGAGTGTGATAATCTCACTTGTTCCCATGCAATTCAGCCTGTTTCAAGGATTTTCTTGATTCTTCTTGATTTTCTTGATCTGCCTTTTGTCAAGACAGTTGACAAGTTGCACTGGAATCCAGTGATACTATCTTATCTATCTTATCTATCTTGTTGACAGCTTTCTTCCACAAAGAAAGATTTTTGGACTACATATACAGATTAATATACAGGCTCTGGACATTCTTTGCAGAGCAGGACATATATTCCATCAAACATTAGTTTCAGAGCAAAGTGCACATGAGTGAAGGAACAGCCACAATTTCATATGAGCTGACTTAAATTCTATTAAAGATATTTTCTTTTGTGTATCTTGAGGCATAAAAAGTCACTTGTGGGCATATTAGGACACTCTTGTCTCTTTCACAATGTAAACATGATGGTATGTAGTTAATGTGTACAACATTTTATCATCCTTATGAAATTCCTTCATGGTAAAAAAAAAATAGTTCTATCATAACTCCAATTTTATTTTAGATTTTGATGTAATATGCACTTTGGACACCAGAGGCATTGCACTTTAGAGGTGTTTCCACAGACTTTATGAAGTACTGCATGGTGCAAAAACATAAAGTTTCATGAAATGTCTCAGCTATTTGGACATTTTCAGAATTCTATTCTTCAGTCATTTCACATTCAGATGGAATTATACATTTCCTCTAAGCTGTGTATCTCTGGTTGAAACCTTTTCCATGGTGTTGTCTGCTCCATCCCCAAACTACTAACTGAAATGGTAATTCATCATGGGGGAAAGCAGTACACATCCACTGAAGAGAGACAGAGTAACAGTGCACCCCTCCAACAAGGAGTCCATTGTAACAGAGCCATTTGTATCAGTCTACAGTAACAGCTGGTAGGGAGGACAGGGGGTCGAGTTGATACAGAGTTAGCGCGCTCAACAGTCAACCTCATCTCAATTTCTCACCATCATCTCTGCTACTAAACCAACAGTTTTACGCAACGGTGGCTCTTGCAGAAATATTGCTTTTCCTGTTAAAGAACGGTCAGGTTTGTCAAGGATTTGTCTTGTTTTTTTTATTGTATCCGTATTTAATTCTCTACAGTTCTTTCAGTCCATAGGTTCTTGAACGTACATCGTACACATATAGGCATGGTGGGCTACTGGTTACAGCAACCCGCCTTCAACTGGAGGACTTGAGTTCAAACCCTGGGTCTGCATCTGCTATGAAATGCAAGGCAGTGCTTTGTACTGTAGCCTGACCCTGACCTCTCCCTCCCTGGGTGGATCAAGCGAAAGAAGTTCCCTAAGGGCTTCAGTAACGGATCATATTATCCTAGGATCCAGGCTTACAAAGATACTGGTAACTCTTATCATGCAAGGTTTCTCCAGAAACGGGCCAAAAACTCATCTAGGGTTGCGGCCAATAGTTTAACTAACACTGTCGCAATATATTATTGTTGTCTTTTTCATAGTGGAAACTTCATATGTATCACAGAGGAACGCAACCCACATCAGATTCAAAACACTCCACCATTATGTCTTCATCTTTATGTCCTCAGTTTATCTTTGTCCATAATTAATCTTCACGACAGCAGAGACAATGAGCCAGCATCGGCTTACTTGATTTATATAGGGATCAGAACCACAGGAACAAAACATGTCTGACAAGTACAGCTGTTAAGTATAGTTTGGATTGAGAGTTGACATTTTGGACCATGCGGTTCAAAAACATGGATAGTGAGATGTGAGAGCAACACACAAAGTACTTGAGAACCTTTTCACCGAACAAGTATCCCTGTCACAACACAGACCATAGCCCACCCACATAATGAACATTCGGTCACAGTGAAAGGTACTGGGTATCATATCGCTGCCATCAGACGACAGCCCTATATCTGCAAAAACTCTTTGCACTTTTCAGAGGGTGAGAAGCAATTAGATTTTTAAGTGGATAACCATGGAATTTTTTTTTTCAAATTACTGTCACTTGAGTCAAGAGCCCATTACCCAGGACGGAGTTACATGTATTTCACAGGAAAGCAGAAATGTAAGCCGTGGGAGCAGCTCGAAGCTTCTTCATGTGGCGTTGCCAAACGCAACGGTGCAAGAATGCGTGTTGGGTTTCATTCGAGTGAACCGAGCGTGTAGCGAACTGAGCAGCGATGCTGCAGCATCCAAACTGAGCCAGACTTGCTAATAAAGCATAATGAGGAGAGCGTGCATCGCAGATCTGATTACCCGTCTGCTGTGGATCAAAATGCAACAAAGGCAACAGTAGAACGTTTCATGTATACAGGAGGCATCTAGAAAAAGAAAAGATCTGGTGGGACAGTGGCTCAAGATGCATGTCATTTTGTTGCTTCGTTCAACAAAATTAGTTCAAATCTGGTTCATGATATTTGTCACAAGCCATCCCTTCCTCTTCTCGCTGTGTAATACAGCAGAATTGCCAGAAAGGTAATGAGAACATTTCAAACAGTCTAAATATAAAATAGTCTAAATACATATATATCAGCTTTGCAGGTTAAAAGGTGTTTACAGTTTGCAGATCTATGAATTTAACATCCAGTGTAAGAGCAGATAAGCAAGATTCTCCTGTTGTTCCTTTTGCCCCAGTAGCCTGTTTAGTCACTTCTGGCCTTCATTCATTCATTCATTCATTCACACAGTGAGTGACACAGCGCCATCGCCGCCGCCGCCCTGCTCTGATCAGGTATCGGCTTATCTGATCCTTGGTAGAAGGTGAGGGGAAACACAGAGGTGGTTGTTCTCTCTCCCTCGCACACACAGACGCACACACTTGCGACATAAGCCCAGACAATAGCTCTCTTCACCCCATTATCTGCCTCTTTGTACAGGATTGTGGGTTGCCTGTTCCTGTGGAAGACCACACAAAGACTGGTGCCCTGGAGAAAGCCGGGGGAGGGAGGGAGGGAGGAGAGTGTCAGAGTGTGTGAGAGAGAGAGAGAGAGAGAACATGTGCCTGTGTGTGTTTTACGATCGTCGCATGACCTCTCACAAGTGCTGCTTTTCCCAGGAGGGAAGATCAGTGGCTAGATGGGCATCTCAGATGTCCTACAGCAAGCAGGACCTCGTGGCGCAACGGTAGCGCGTCTGACTCCAGATCAGAAGGCTGCGTGTTCAAATCACGTCGGGGTCAAAGCTTTTCAGAAAACTATCGCTGCCATGCATTCACTATCAGCAGTTTGAATTAGTCCCATTAGATAAAACAGCTTGAAGATACCATCGACTGATATACAAATCGCCGACGGCGACAAAAAGATGCACAGATAACACATGCGCACTCTTGTCATTAGTCAGTGCATTTGTTAACCTAGAAGAATGCGGAGAATTTGAAGATGATCCCTGAAAGAAAGAGAGCAAGTGGGCGAACGCAATTTGGCAAACCGCAAGCAGCGAGGGTTCACAGGACAGAGACGGCATGGAGGAAATGTGATCTTGTCTATTATCGCCTCGAGATGGCATCAACACGGTCTGCTCTGTAAATTGAGTAAAGTGGGAGTGATGCGATAGGCATGCATACAGTTTGCACAAAGAGTCACACAGAAAAGAACAATACTGTGTTGATAACTGTGTCTGTTAAAGACGTGGTGTGAGTGTAATTCAGTCTGTGCTCTTACAGGTACTGGCAAAGTGCAACAAGTCAGAGAACTGTAGGTTTGCTGCGCACTTATAGACATCTCTCATAGACCAAATTGTCTCAGTCATTTAGATTTTTTGTTTGTTAAACTGTACTCAATTGTTTGTTAAATTGTACTTCTTCTATTTATTCCCAACGATCTGGAAATGTAAAAGGCATCACTTCCTCTGCACCAGAGGATTTTTCCCAGGAAAGAGCTACCAGGTGTTTAGAACAGCAGATGTAAAAGCTTTCATGAACTGGATATAGGTACTTGAATCACTATTGTGTTATGGTGATAGAGAGAAGCAAAACAGACATTTATTTATATGAAAATGCGATTGATTACTACTTTAGATAATTGCAACAAGTAGGTCTATAAGTGATCAAGTGTGCAGCAAACCTACAGTTTTTATACAGTTAAGTGTGTCAATCTAAGACAGATGGTTTGCGTACCTCATTCTGCAGTACATTTTGATACTGCATCCCTAAAGTACTCGAACAATACAAAGTGAACATGACCTCAACTCAAGTTTGCCAAGTAGTTTACAGAAAAGATCCCACAGCGCAGACTCCAGACTTTCACTGACCAGAGCTTAGACACCACCAGGCTGTGAACTCTGACCTCTGGGAGTCCAGACCTCCCATTGGCCATGAATTACCGATTCAGCCCAGTAGTTCACCTTTCAACCTCCCACTATTAAGAGTTTGTTGCTCTACAGCGCAATAAGGCCTGTGATTTATAGGGTGTGTGTGAGAGTGTGTGAGTATATCCTCCCCTGCGAGCCATAAACACGAGTGTCACTGTTTCTCTTTTGCACACACACACACATACACTCACACACACACACACACCCTTCCCTAACTCCTTATCTTTGTCAAAAGGTTCACCGCTGGTATCAGGTGAAAGTAAAAGTAAAACAAATAGGACAGTAGCAGGCTACTGCAAGGTCTTGTGTAGTATAACCTGTGTTTTCTTATAGGTGCGTGTGCGTGTGTCTGTGTGTGTCTGTGTGTGTGTGTGGGATCTGAAACCTATATGAATCCTACAACTACACTACTCTCCCTCAATAGTACTGCATGCTATAGTTTTGGCATGTTTGTGTTTTGCAAACCTATTGAGAAATGATATGAACACTAGTTGAAGAATGTGCGCTTACTAAAGACAGACAAAAGCCTCAACTAAGACTTATTATGATGGCATAGCTAGGATTACTAATAGATTCACCAGAATCGTGTCAGAGGGACTGCAGTTTTGTATGATTTCTTAATGGGTCGCAGAAATTTCATATTACAAAAATAAACACAGAAAATGAAGGATTCCAGTAGCGCTGCTAAGGTGAACGCCTTGACTTCTCCCGGTCAAAATTTCCATGTGGAGCTGACACAGCAAAAGAGACGTTTACCAGTTGTTTATAAAAGCTGCAATCAGCCCTAATCGAGCTAACCGCTAGGTGTGACGTCATACATCTCGGGCGGGACAAACTCTTCTCTATGGAAGACAATAGTTAATTTACCAGTTTATTTTAGCTCACTAAAATAGACGGAACATTCCTCAGGGCACAGGATATGCTTCAAAGTTGGAAATCATTAATATTTCCCTTTAAGCGGGATTCCAGTCTTCTACTTGAGTCCCAAACTCTGGGGTAAGTGTGCATGTGATAGTGAGTGTGTGTGTGGTCAGATAGCAGTGAGTTGAGGAACTATATTGAGGAAAGTCTTATCTTTAGACTGGTATTCCTCAGAGACAAAGTCACCTCCAGGGTCCCTGCATTATTGATGTCCCTGCCTGCAGAGCACAACGCTGAGAGAAATACGACACCTCGCTACACGCATACAAGCAGTACTGCACCTCCTGCATACAGTATATACTTAAGCAGACATAAAGCAGACAAACAATGCACATGCAAGAGCTCAAACACACTGAGACTGCACATATTGTCTAGATATTTATAATACCCTGTGCCTCTTTTTGGAAAGAGATAGGTAGAGGAGGTTTTAAGAGGAAAAGGAAAGGAGGGCTGCAGTAAATCAGCCTTTGAACCCCAGAGAAATAGAGGAAGAGAGAGGGAATTTTGACTTAAATGCTTCATAATGAAACATCAAGACAAATCCCACACTCCCACAGCAGAACACAAAACTATGTGTTTCTTGGAGTGTTGAGTTTACCAAAAGCCTCCAGTGCCAAAAGTCCACACAAACTCTTCTGACACCGCGCCTACTGCATTCCCAGAGTGACAGGTTTCTCAAAGTTAGATTTAAGACTTTTTAATATGTTTTTGATGCCAATTCAAAGAAAGTTTAAGGCCAATTTCACAAAAAAATAACGGTAGCGGTATCAGAGTATATTTTTTTTATTAAAAAATTAGCAAAAAGAGCACCATTTTTAAGACTTCTGAAACTTTATTTGAGACTCAAAGGCAACATTTAATGCTATGAAGACCTTTCAAGGCCTTAGAATTAGGTAATTAAGTTTTTCACACATTGTAAGGACCTGCAGACACCCTCACTGGGCAGCACCCAAACATGCATAAATGTCTACAACATCGTTTCTGAGAGAAAAATGCATGTACTCCACCCTGACAGAGAGAGAGAGAGAGTGAGAGAGAGAGGAAAAGAGAGAGAGAGAGAACAGATGGAGGGAAACACAGACATAAAGAGAGAGAGAAGGTGTCTGTGTGTTTAATGACCACATAAGGTTTCATAAGTGTCGCCATTCCTGGGAGGAAAGATTTGCCTCTAGACAGCATGTTGTTGTGCAACAGTAACATGTCTGACGCCAGGTTGTGTGTTCATATCATATTGGGGTCAAAGCTTCACAAATACACACTAAACCGCCCTCTGTGACGTATTTAAATGGCAGACACAACAGTCACACTGAAAACAAATGTCCATCTTAACAAGACATTGACTCTCACGTTGGGTCTTTAAATTTTATTTTTTCTTAAAACAAGTGAAACTCCTGCCAAGGCGGGTGAGATAATTCCATTTGTTTCCAATGCAATTTGTAGGCAACTTGTTTCAGGACCGTTTCTGGAAGCAAGTGTCAATATCTCAAACCAAGGCAGAGCAAGGCAAATCACTCCACTAAGTATCATGAAACACACTTCACAATTAAATTCTTAAAACAGTTGATCTGTACTAGTGAGTCGTTCCACGCATCAATTGTTTATCTGAGCAATACTTTCAAGTGAACAGAACTGAATTGAACTCATTTCAAATTGGTCGGTGTCTGTGTTTGGACGGTGCTCCATTCACACAATAAATGAGTGTTCAGGACAAAGACAGCTGTTATCTGCCTACCTTGGCAGTGACTTCAGAGTTGGCTGGCTACCAAAACAGGCCTCATCAACCACAGTCGCAACAAACAAAAAAATTCTCATACTTCCTTCTTCATTCTTTCACTGTCATCATTACTTGACACCCAAACAGCATATTAGTTAATGGCACAACTGCCAAACTGTACAGTTTGTTCAGTTCAGTCTTTTTGACAAAGGTGAATCAATCAGTCCTGAATCAATTCACTACGGTCAGACAGCCTGAAAGAATACAAGTTAGTTGAAAGAATTTGTCTTCCCACTGCTAATTTGGAATGGAAACAAGTGAAACTATTATTTTCACTTGTTTTAAGAAACATATTTAAAGACTGATTAAATGACTTGTTAAGATGGATATTTTTGCAGTGCAGGCACATAGAAGACAGTGGAAAGAGACATATGTATATATATTTTGGCCTCCCCACCCTGTGCGCTATAGCAGAGCAGCAGAATTGGTGCCAGGTAGGTCACTGATGGATCAATCTGGTAATACAAGCCAGCCTGTGAAGCGCCGAGCCAAATCCTACAGCCCCTTGACATGGAGACCCTCCAAGTATCTGCCATACACACAGACATACACACACACACACACACACACACGCACACGCACACACACACACTGTGCCAGGAAGGAGACTACTGTCAATTCACTGGAGTCACATAGCTAGAGGGGAAAGAAGAAGAGAGCCATAGAAAACATCCTACTGTCACAATAAGTCAAAGGCATGGCCATACTTCAGCTGAACACACACACACACACACACACACACACACACACACACACACACACTGCACATCTAATTTGCCCAAGCTTTCTGGTTTGGGATAAGTTGCGTGTTTGGATAAACTTGAGACACATCTGCAGTGCTCCCCTGCTGTGTGATCTGCTTGAGTAAGGGATTTGTAGTCCCTAAATCCTGTTTCTGCAGAACTACAACTGCACATATCACCCCTCCTGATAAGTCCAACGTGGAAAGCTAAGCATCTGGTCTGGATAAAAAAGCGGGTCTCAGTGTTTGCCTGTGTGTGTGTGTCCTCCCAGACGTCTACCGCTTCATGGCTCAGCATGAGAAGGAGCTGCTGCTGTGATGAAGGTCTCACAAACGAATTAAAATGAACATTATCACATGAGGACCTCATCGAGTAGATCCATAATGATACATCATTAAGCCAATTAAAAGGTTAACCTTCAGACGGGATGTGCCGATGATTAAGGGCCATGGACACAGACTTATAGGAGCCCATAAAACAACAACTGTTCATTGCCGTATGAGAGCATCTGTGAAGTCTAAAATGTGTTGGTTGCTCATGTTTTAATGATGTAATGATGTAACAGCCCAAATATGATAAAACAATATCAGCAGTTAAAATCATCCAGTGGGACTAAAATTCTAATTTCAAAGTCCTTTGTAATTAGTTCCATTTATAAGGTGCATAGCACTGGAAACCAGCCATGCTAATTTACACTTTTCAACAATGTCCTGTAAATTTACATATATATTTTACATTCAATGGGTAAAAATGAAATTAAATCAGGTCCAGGCGGTGAACTATAGACAGCTCAAAGTCTGTGCTAACTGAAAGATAGCGTGTTGGCTAGCATCTCAAAGCTACGTTTTATTAGCGTGTTTATTAGCAATCCATCTAGACCGCTAGGCTAGGTAGCTTGTTTAGGCAGCTAGCCAACTTTATCTCATTCTGAGACAAGTGGTCATTAGCAACAGCAGGGGGCTTTACACACACACACATACACGCGCACACACACACACACACATACACACACACACACACACACACACACCTCACACACATTTCCTGTCTTGACTCCTGGGACCATGGGAAATGCAAAGCAACATACATGATTTAGCAACCAGGGTACACTGAAGAGAAATCAGAAGAAGAAATCATACCTCATGGTATAGGCTACATAAGAAAACAGGCATGAAGAGCTAACATGTAAAAAAAAAAAATCCTGGCTTCTAGTACATCTCATGGTATACAAGTCTTTGCTTTGTATGCCTAATCCGTACAAAGTTGGTCTATTGATAAAGTGTCATATTATCATTACCACAGTTTCAAGCCCTTAACAGTAAACCCTACAGAGGAGACAGAGGGTGTCAGGTTACTGAAAGGGCATTTAGTCTCAAACATCCAGGCCTTCCTCTCAGCCTTGGACTGGGGATAGTAAGAGCCAGGCTTGGTGGAGATGTGGACTACATTAGTTTTTGGGTGAGGGTTATTGCAAGATGGATGCAGTTTATCATTAAAAAAAAGTCATTATTCATTCACCAATGTGTCCTTTTTGTCATATCCACACAAGAGAACTGTCATGTAGGTGTAGATATAATCAAAAAACAAAAAAAAACAAAAATCAGCCCAAGAGGACAAAAAGAGAACAATGAGACCTGCTGTTTTGAGATCATGGTTACCAAATGCTTTCCATATTCAAATCAACCCCACCAAAACTAGGTAACAGAATCAACCTCTGTAAATTTCACCTCTCAAAGCAAAGATAATGGGTTGGGCTCACCAGGCAGTTTCCAATGGAACGACTTCTGCCATCCACTACACTAAATGAAAATGGCATTGAAAGTCAGTATAGCCCCTGCAAGTTGGAGCCTGCTTGTACAGTAAAACTGGTTGAGCGCCGCAAGACCCTTTTGTCTACTTACAGCGGCAGCAGTCAGCACAATTTCGGCACACATTTGTTTATTATTTCATAAGCGCGGAGGTTATGCTTGCCAGATGGGACCGCTGAATGAGCCAAGAGAAACACAGTGCACAGGGTGAATCACCGAGAACAGACAACCCGCAGTGGAGATGTCACGACACACGCAGTGCTTTCAGAGGCTGCAGATGTGGAAGACAGAGAGGTCACAGGCTGTTTTCTAGGATTCGTGTGTCTGTGTGTGTGTGTGTGTGTGTGTGTGTGTGTGGAGGAGGAGGTGGTCGGGGGCTAAATGCAGAGCAAACACAGTTGTGTGCTACTTATTGTGTGCTATAAATTTAATGAACAGTTTGAAAAAAGCTATAGGAGATCCTTTCAGTAGAAGTGTATCTTAGAAATGTGTTCCTGGGTGATCAGATTGTGTGCATAAAGAGCAAAAAACATGTAAAATTCATGTAGAAATGCACTCAAGACACACTGAAGATCCCATCGCCCAAATGAACAACAAAGTGTAAATACAAATGTGTCTCCAATCCACATGCAGCAACTACGTAAACCAGAATAAACGTCCAATCAGCAAGTGCACACAAGTTAAACAGGTGGCAGGCAGATTGGATAGTAACATAGGCCTACTTGTGAAAAATGGATTGTCACAATATTTGTGGATGGGCGACGAGCGAGACGAGGTGTTTACAGGCAAATTTTGGGGTGTAAAAATTCACGAGAGGTGGTGATGTAATCTGTGTTTTTCAAGGGAAAAAGAAATTGGATTTTAATGTGTATCTGGAGATGCATTTTCATGCCAGTAATCCAGCTATAGACACTCTGCATCTCAGACTTAAGCATACATTGCCACTCAACCTAAACATTACCAAATATGACCAAAATTCAGGCTAGCGACTGTGCAATGACTTTGTAGAACATGTCCGGTTTAAGAAACCTTTCTGTACAGAGCCCATCTATAATGGGGAGTGTGCTGTTAATGGTGTGTGGAGAAGCGAGCGGAGCGTGACCATGAAACCCTCTTACACACTTTACACATGAGCGTACACCTCACACTGAGGGAAGGAAGCAGGATCAGTTCACAGGGAGAGAACCATGTGTGTGTGTGTGTATGTGTGTGTGTGCGCAAATCCCTTAAGGTCCAAGAACGCCATATGTAGAGCAGACATCGACGTCCCAGGAGGGTTAAAGGCCAACAGAAGGGAGTGGCGCCGCTTTGCTCTCACATGTTCAGACAGCGGGCCACGCTCGCCACATCTGTACTGCAACTGGTGAGCACCAAATTAGCTCACGGGCCCAGTAAAGCGGTTGCGTCTCTAATAGCCCATTCACACACACACACACACAACCCAGGAATAGTATAGCATGCTATTTCCTGGGACATCCGGCTTTGGAGGCAATTCACACTGAGCCTGTCACCTTGTTATAAGAAGCTGCCTAAATTCTGTGTTCAGCATGGCATGATACGAAGTTACATGGGTTAAAAGAAGTAGATTTCCAGGGCAAGCGGAGCTGAGTTTGACTTCAGTTTCAAACCTGATCTTGACCAAGGTCACACCATGTATTTCCCAGGTTGTCCCTATTCTACCTTCCATCAGAAGTGCTTTTCTGCAAGTCTTCACCTATCTGAAATTGCACCTCCTGACTGTGAACACTACTGACTTAGTACTGCAGATCTGTTTTCTGTGTGCATTTCAAAAGCTTTGACCCCGACGTGATTTGAACACGCAACCTTCTGATCTGGAGTCAGACGCGCTACCGTTGCGCCACGAGGTCTGGTTGGAAGACCGACACACACGCATACATACGCACACATGCTCGTATACCCTGCAGCAGGTTTCTTTTCCCCACTCTCTCCCATGACATCGGCCGTTTACACAAGAAAGCCAAGTCTGCTCTCGCCTCGGCTGCCTCTTGTTCGTTACGGGCAGGAAGCCCTAGTCAGGTAGCAGCGGTTAAGGACGCCCCGACAAAAGGCAGTGCCGTGAAAATGCGGCGGGTAGTGAACGCCGCAGCTGGAAGTCATTTGTTTCTCCACAACTTAACCAGGGTCATTCTCCTTGAAGCTATATATATGTGTACAAGTACAAGAGTGGCACTCTAATATTGAAACACAGCAGTTTAAAAAGCCCTGTAGCACAGCATCAGTGCCACCTTTTCAGTCTATTAGTATGTCCATTTACAACTGGCACCTACTCAGTTTCCACATTTTTACAATCCATTCACCATGATTTGAATAGTAAAAGTAGTAGACAGATAGAAATGATACTGCATGATACTGATGTACAAGTAATAGGGATGGGACAATATGCTTATCTCACGATACGATTCCATACGCAATATGGAATTCACGATTCGATACAACCACAACACGACGTAATAAATAAAAGTTCAATGACAACAAAGTCTGACTGTGCAGAATTATGCTTATTTCTGAGCCACAAATCTTTCTAGCAATGGCACTGACTTTCTCGAATATCATTGCAAAGTGCAAATAATATAATTTGCATGGAGAGCTTGTGATATTGTGAGGGGCAGCAAGCTGTCTCATATGTGATTACTACAGTAGAATAAAATCTAGCTGATATTGTGATTCATTTTTCTGCCCCACACTACGTATTGTCACATTTTTGCCTTGCGATATATTGAATTTATTGTCCCTTCCCTAACAAGTAACAAGTAATGGCAACATTAAGTCAGGATCGCAAATTAGATTTTGTTTATCAGATTACCTCGGGTCATCACACAGAACTGCAACCTTTCAGTCCATTAGCATCTTCAAATGCATGACAACTGACAAATCCCTGTTGCAATCTGAGGAGAGAGGAGTGTGTGAGCATACAGATGTAAAGGTTAAGAAAACATAATCTACTAAGAGCGCGTATTGGTCCTACACAAATCGTATGTTCTGAATTGCAGTGGATCTGATTGAATGCATTATATGAAAAATGGCTTTTTGTCGAGGCGAGACTTGGAGTGGTGTAATGGAAACACTACCGGTGCTGAGGCATTGTAAGAACACGCTAAATGGTATTTGTCAAGCAGAGTCATATGTGACAGGAACTCCTGAACTCCTGAATCTGTGTCAGGAAAAACGGACATGCAGAGAGAGAGAAAGAGAGAGAGGGAGAGACAGACACAGGTACAGAGAGAGTGCAGATGAAAGACAGTTTCCAAAGGATCTTTGGGGCAGACGTCCAAAATCCACAAACCCTGACGCCTGACCGCGTGAAAAACAGAGACAAAGAGAGCTGCAGTAAAGTGATGGAATCAAAAAAACACACAAGATGTAAACGAAGGGAAGGAAAGCTGTCTGAAAAGAGGAGAAAATGAGAGAGAGAGGCCAGATGTTTGACTGTATTGGGTCCGCCTGAGTGGGAGTTGAGCCCAGCGTTTTCTTGTACGTTGTGTTTATGCCTTGCCAATCCTCAGGCTGAGCTCTGCGCTCTAATAATATGCTTCAGCCGGTGATAATATGTGATTGCTTGGACAAGGACTGACAAGGCAGAGTGAAGTAGAAAGCATTGTGCCTATACAATGCCTATCACATTTCACTTTCAGCCTGCAAGTAACTGCTCTATTTAATACTTGACGTCTTTAGTGGATCTGGATCTGTTTGTGTGTGTGTGTGGTGCATACATATGAATGTGTGTCATGCAAGCCCCTTAAACTGAGTGTTAAATTGCATATATCTCATATATATGCAGGGGCCCACTTCAGTTGCCCTATTTTCAGTTGTTTTCCTCCAGGCAGACCAGACTATGTAACATGAGAAGTCTTCTACATCACCCCTGCCTGCTGCTCCATACAGCACAGTATTGTCTGTAATTATCAGGTCAATCATGACCTCTTAATTAGCCATTTCAAACCGACAAATCTGTCTAGTCAGTGAACGAAAGCAAGCAAGGGTCAGAGGAAGAGCGAGACGATTGTATGAAGGAGAGAAAATGATCAAGTTGCACACACAATCTGTGCTTTCTTTCCAAACTTTCTTGCACAAACAAGAACTAGGCTATAGACTACTATGATATGATGATGATTTTAGAAGGATACTATAAAAAGATCTCAGCAATCTCCCTAGTTCCTATAGTAATATAGCTATACCATAGGAGATAAAAAAAAAATACCATAAAATACGATAGGGTCACTGTAAACTCACTATTGAGTGCCACAGACACACTATAGGTTTCTACAGGAATACTATAGAAATACCATAAGAAAATACTACAAAGTACCATAAATTCACTAAAAACTCACTATTGAGTATCACAGACTAACCCTAACCCTATGGGAATATTTATCATCTAAACTTGCAAACCCGGATGTACATGTCACACGTACCACTGTACCTACTGAAAAGCAGCTAAAACTGAAGAAGCTTACTGTAAGCGCTAATCAAAAAGGTTTGACGTTCAGATAACCCACGCTGACTGGGATATTGTGCCGTGTGTTTCGGTCTCATATCAGCACTCCGCCTCCCCACTGAGTGATTGAGGAGATTGCTCTGTAGCCGGGGATGCGCTCAATGAGCCTGCACAGGAAACAGCCGACACATAGGAAGAGCATTTCAGGCTGAAGAGAGGCGACATCGGCGGGAAACATCCGTGCGGTTTAAAGGACAGGAGAGGAGATGCAGTGAGGTGACAAAGACGGGCAGGAAAGGGGAGAGTGAAAGTGAAAGAGGGCGAAAAGGGAAAGGGATCGATGTCAAAGGATGTGTTCAAAAAGTAGGAGCTGATGGATGGAATAAGCGGTGGTGGGGAGTGAGGAAGGAAAAGAGAGAGCAAGAGGTTGCGCTGCATCATCTCGTAGCACGATGGTTGCATAACCTCTCTGACAGCTTCAGAGTGAGGAGTTCAATCGCGAAAAAGTGGGTCGGTGATTGTCCTGCACATGACCTGCAGTGCATCTGACTGATCAGAAGATTGCATATTCAAACTAGAAGGCACTCGGCAGAAAGTCAACACTGGACAATTCTACAACTTGCAAAGCTGCAGCCTCTGTCATGGTTTGTGTATCGTTTGTCTTCAAGGTTTGACTTTCCAACAAAGTTCCAGATCTGGATCGCCACCAAAATCGAATCAACTAGTCTTAGGGTCAAGGGCGATCTGTGCAACAAATTTCATCCAAATCTGTTTGTAACTCCGTGAGATACAGACAGAAACAGACAGACGGGTGAAAAAAAGAAAGAAACAGCCAGATCGGCCAAAAACATAACTTCCTTCCAACTTCATTGGCGGCAATCACATGTAGGTCAAAGCTTTTCCAGGTTCCACAAAACTAGTTTCAAACTCCAAGGTAACAGTGTCAGAAAAAAACAGAGAGCCATAATATGCCAGAGAGGCGTCGTGCCGCAACTGTCGCGCATCTGACTCCAGATCAGATGGCCGTGTGTTCAAATCATGTCAGGGTCACTGTGTCGGTGCTTTGCCAAGTCAAAGCAACACAGCGAGGCTTTAATATGACCAAGCTTGCCTATTCTTTCTGGTGCACCCATGCAAAGAGCCCCACCTGAGCAGGACTTAGCAGACTAAAAAATAAATGCCTGCTCATTTCATGCTTAACCACCGTAACCTCACCTCTCTTTCAGGCTTGGCAGAAAGTACATATCTTTCAACTCCTCCACTAATTTAATTAATGTACGCATGGTGAATCTTTTCTTGTAATTCGCTAAAAACATTATTCATCCATCACCACTTCCAATAACAAGCTTCCAATAACAAGCTTCCAAGTGCCAATGGAATTTAAATATGACGTAAGATCAGAGTTACTGAAAATATGTGACGATGAGCAGGAGGTAGAGAGAACGCAACCGTTTAAAGTTTGCTCTTGCTTTATGATGCTTGAATATTTATTATGGTCGAAGAACATCATATAGCTTAAATCATGCCATAGTAACACTATTATCTCTTTCCCTGTAGTGCTGACTAGCGTGGTATGATAATGAATAGGCTTACATTTACTTCACAGACATTAAGCAATTATTTTTTTTAACCTTTAATTAATTCAGACAAGGGTTTGCTGAGCACATGTGCTCCTTTTAAGAACTGCTCTGCTTCACATTCGTACAGTTCCCCATGTTTGCACCTTGAAACTGCCCAGTATAACCACAGTCTTCTACTGTTGGCAGCTCCAATAAAGCAGTTAGGGGTTAAGTAGCTCATGTACTGAAGTTATTTTGAGAGCAATGGAGGGTCTTCTTTTTTGCCGGGAAGTTGCCCTTATTTCCCCCAAAAAACCTAAGATTTTCCTCTGGCCTTGCAGCTACAGTCTGGGACTGAAACCAAGAGTGAGCCCCTCTCCAAGAAAGAGAGGAATAGAGCCTTCTCTTACTCTTATGTGAACAGTGTGTGAAAATATCTTCACCCTCTTCCCCAGCCGCTTCTTTATCTATGTGCTAAGTGTAGTGTTAGGAAGAAGCTCACCAGTCAGACAACCACTAAGCTGCTCTTCTGCTCATGGTTTTGAAGCTTGGCAGCCTAGACCTGCCATCATGGCCAAAGGCCAACAGAGAAGCCTGACTCACACATACACAGCCTGCTAGTGCAAGTGTGCATGCATGTGTGTGTGTGTGTGTGTGTGTGTGTGTCTTATCTACCAAAAGTCAACTTCCTCCATGAATGAAGGAAAAGCTTTAGTTTCCCAATGATACCAATGATGCTCCCAAAGTCTTGTTTTTATGATGTGTCTCAAGATTCCACTTGTATAGTATGTGTTTCTGTGTTTTTTGTGCGTGTGCATGCAGCTGTGCATGGATCCATATGTGCATGCATCCATATGTGCATGCGCGCAAATGCATATTAATTGTACACATGTGAACATGCCAGTGAGGGTCAGAAGAAGCTTTGTCATCCAAAGCTCTGCAGAAGACAGTGAACTGTAACACATCAGCTGTCAACACCAAGGGAAGAGTTCCTCCTTTAGGCCCGCTTAATATAAACCCTTACAACACTGTCTCCAAGCCTCTGTCTGTGTGTCTGTTTGAGGCATCCGGGAAAACTCTAGGTTTCGGAGCATCCTATAATAACTCCAGCCACCATCCATCCATCTGGGTAAGAAAAACTTCCCCTCCTTCCAAAACTTCGCAAAGTGTCAAAAAGCGGGTAATCCTCGAAAACAGGATGTGTTTTTCTTGTCTTTCTACTTTGTAATTTCCCCCGTCTTCTGGTGTTTGTTCTCTAATGGCAACTGAGAGTATTCCAAACATAATAACATTATGTTTTATTTTCGGGGCCCCCACCCACAGCTAATAAAGTGCCTGTGAGGAGAGAAACCATTTTCTGCGCCCATTCAAGACGTCCACAAAAAAGGGGTTTGCATGTGAAATCTTAACTATGGTAAAGGACAGAAATAGGCTGTTCGCATGTGTTTGATCAGCGCTCACTAGGAGCGCCAGATGGAAAGTATAAAGCTTATGAAGTGCACCAGAGGACAATATTGAGTGTGTCATGTCACTGGGGTGCAACTATTAAGCTACTCCTACTACTAGTACTCTCTCCCACTCTCTCTGAGGAGAAGGCAGAGTTTCCTAATGGACTAACCATACAACCATCATAACCTTGGAACCTATTGCACCACTTTATCCTCACGTCTCGACATGATCCACCAGGCTCTGTGCTTTTATTTCTTAACATCCTTCAAATTGGTTTATCTCTAATGTGTTTTCAAGATTAAACTTGAAGTATACAATCAGATTAAAAAAAAGGGTGTGAATGGGTGGGTGTGAATACCTTAAAAGGATCTTGCCAGGATATGTCCGCACTCAGCGATTTATTTCCAACCCACCAGCTATTCATATGTTCCATTTATACTATATGGGGGCAAAGCAGCACATTTGGAGAAGAGCCAAGAAAATGTAAGAATAGCCTCCTCAACAGCTGGAGCTTTTTACCGTGAGCAGCAGGACGGAAGAGACTTGCGAGAAGTAACAGTTGAGGAGTAGAGGGATGATGAGGGAGCTGGAAAGAGATGGTTTGGGAAGAAGAAGAGAGATAGAAGCAGGAATGACAAGAGAGAACACAATACAGGAGACACGGGAGTGGGGATGGTGTGAAAAGAGGGCAGAAGGAAAGACAAGAGAATAGGGTGGAGGATAAATTAGGGAACAAAGAGAGAGGAGAGAGGGCTGGGAGAGAATAAAAGAGATGTTGAGAGAAAGCACCAGAGGCTGCGCTGCAAGGTTAAACCTGATGAGCTCAGTGTTTATCGACAGGCGAATAAGGGACACAGTTACGGCAGGGAGAATAGAAATTTCCACACACATGCACACACACACATCCACTATAGGTAACTGAAAGTCTTGCCGATGCTTGAAACAAGGCTGTAACGTAGCACCCTCAATATATCTCATTCTCTGTGGCTACGCATGAAAGCAGCATGCCACATTTACATATGAGGTATAAGTGTGACGAACTTAGAAGTCACCGTAAGTTACCGTGAAGTGTGTCGTGTTTTTATAGTGCCGCTCTGCGTGGTGACAGAGGTGTCGTAATTTCAACTCTACGTTATTCTGTCCGTCTTAAGCTGATTACTTCGCTTACATCTCCGTTCCCCGAGGATGTGCCATGACAAGACCCAAAAAATAAAAACATGAAACGCATTTCAATCCTTCCCCACAACATTGCAACAGCAGCAGTGAACAAAGCAACAGGCGGGCCAACAAGTGAGCCAGCCAGCCAGCCAGCTATATTTGCGGTGGTCCAATCTGAGACGCAGAAGGTGATGTAAGCGCTATAGTATCTTTAGACTGCCTACAACAGCTAGTCCAACCCCTCACCACACCCCCACCGCTCAGTGCTTTCACTGAGGCTGCTCCCATTAAAGTCACTGGGTGATGGAGGGGAGCCCCATCAATCTCTCTTTAGGACCACCAGAGTTGAATGGCTCGGTGTCAGAGGAGAGCCACCGGAGAGTGAGAAAATGGCCTTATTTTGCTCCGACCTCAGGGTCCCACAGTAGTCGTAGCTCGGGTGGGGGGTGGCGGGTGTTGGGTGATGGAGGGGGTAAGTGGGGTTGGAGGAGGGGCGGGAGGGGCAGACTGCCATGCAAGCCTTTCGAGAAGACGAAGAGGTGCCCGCACCCGCTACAGGCAGCGCTGGGTCGATTCCAGATATTTTTAAGTGGATGGAGTTCCAGGCAATAGCAAAGCAGGCTGGTGTGTGTTTACCTCTGTGCTCGCATGCACACAGGCAGACAGAAACCGAGGCGGCGTGTTTGAGAACGCGCCGGCTCATTTTAATCGACTCCTGGCCAACACAGGAAACCAAACACCCACTTTTTGGAGAACCAGCTTTGTTTCCAAGGGACCTTTTCATGTGCTGCGTATGCTATTTTAAGTGTTTTTCTGACTGAGAGCGAGAACACCTGCTCAAAGCAAGACCTTGTGGCGCAACGGTAGCGCGTCTGACTCCAGATCAGAAGGCTGCGTGTTCAAATCACGTCAGGGTCAAAGCTTTTCGACAGACAAAGAATGCTCATTACGTCCAACTGGCGAAGCCTCTGCATATGACACTGGTCTGGTTTCTGAGACAAAGCTGGTGATTGCAGCGGGATGATGTGGTATTGCTAAACCCAGCTCCGAAGGGGATTGTTAGCCGATTTGACTGCTGTAGAGATCAATATGTGCTGAAAGCTGCCGCATTCCTCGACTACGAACCTGAGCATGGGAAAATACATTCTGCTTGACTTGGCAAATCATGAATAGCCATTGCAGCGAAAGCAGAATACTTCCTAAGCCTTGGAACTTAGGGCCCTGGATCAACAGGGACTTGAAGGAGAGGTTTGGAGTTATTCTTGGGACACTGCAGACACCAGACTGAAAACAGGTGATGAAAGTTTAAGTGCTTCAGGGCACTCTGTCATTTGTAAAGGGGAGGGTTGTTGGGAAATCCATTTGGTTGACAGACAGGGGGTTGAAGCTTACAGCATGAAACCGGCTCAACCAGGTCATTCACCCAGACCTGTCGGTACACACGGAAATACATGCATGCACACACACACATAAATACATACAAGTTTGCACAGCACACATGCACACACGCATAAACCAGGACAGCATTATCACATGCCAAAGTAAAAACAAACAATAACCAATAAGAAAGTTGCAATGTCTGACAGGTGGACCACAAAGATGGGGATGTTTACACAGCCTTGCTTGGTGAGAGGATCCAAATTCAGCAGCACACAAGTACAGACACACACACACACCTCGGAGGTCTTGTTCTGTCAGAGGTACATCAGTCACTAGACGCTGTGGTGTAACGTGATCTAAGACACCTAACACCCGCTGACAGTCAGCCTAGGTTTGCAAAGGAAAGCAACTGGGCTGGTGGATCCAGACAATTCCCTCAATGGCAGGCAAGTAAAACAAACCCAAATGAAACCTCCATAGGGGATTTTCTCGGTAAAATGTGATGCCGTGACATTCATGGTGTTTATCAACCTCCAGCGGAGCGTTGGCCATCAGAGAAGCCTATAGTTTGGAACATTTAGAATATTGCTAGAAATTGCTTAGAAATGAACACACTTAATCTTAATGTGGACTTGGAGTTGGAGGCAAACCGAGATTGTAAAAGACATTTTGAAGACCAAAACAAAAAAGAAACATGACCAGACAGAGTCGTGCATGACAGGACATTCAAGGGCGCCTCCGTCTATAAAACATGAACACTCCATCACCGACTCACAAAAGACAACCGGGAAGCAGTTGTTATGTTAGCAATATGATAGTAGATGATTCAGAACGACTGAAACTTGTAGATTTGTAGAATTTCCCTATCCATAGCTTAATATTAGTGTCTTGCAAACACCTCTGATCTCCAGTTTCACTCTTTTCACTGCAGTCAACAGCTCACAATATCTTCCACATGCCCAAAATGTTCAGACCCTGGTATCGAGCCAACTCATTGATTATAAAATGTCAACACATGGGTGCCAATAGGAAAATAGACCAGCATTTTTTACCCCGGTAACTGTAAAACTAGACTTTCCAGAGATGTGAGGGTTTGTTTGCAGGAAGCCGAAGCTTTTTGCAGGCTTTCTCCTTCCCTCAGGCGTTACTGATCCCTAATCACAGGGTGTGAGGTGGTTGGCCCTGTCAGTGGCATCTCAGCTTGGGAAGCCTCATCCTCCCAGTCTCGCAAAATAGACGAGAAGAAACCCATCTGCTATCAATGTACTGCAGCTCTCACCCCAGCAATTAGATAACCCGACCATGATTCCCCGTCGCAGCTTAAATCTGCCTCAATTGTTCCTCAATTGTTTTCGGGGGCTGCGAAATGATAGTATATGTTGAAGAAGATATGATAGAAGATGGAGGAGTTATCGACTATGACTCAGAGTCCCGCAGAAACCTCCTATCCAGGTGTTCAGATATTGGACAAACTGGTTGATTTTCCCATGGCACCCATACATTCCAGGGACTTCTCATACTGCAATGCATTTTCAATAGGGCAACTTGGTCCAAGGGTGATGGACATGTTCTACCTGTGGGGTGAAAGTTACTTTAAAAAACCCATTATGGGAGAAATGAGGTTTTTAACAACAGTGACCAAACAGAAAGGTCAAGACGGGCACAAACACAAACACACTGTGACCGACCCAAGCAGCTCCCATGTCTCTCAGCCACACTTCCTGATGAAACTCCCTTAGTCTGTACCGAATGACCCCATTTCAAGGTCCAAGCAAAGACAACTAATCATCCCTCAACATGTTCCGCAACCAGAAAAAAAATGTCTGGGCAGGAAATTACTTTGCGCAGATAAATCCACCACTTCATCTATTTGTGGGTGAATTTCTCCCAGCAACATCTCTCATGTTTGTCCTCAGCCTCAGATGAGCTGAACTTACAAATCATTTGCAGAATCGCAGCGTCACACTAAGTTGAAAATGAAAAATGCATGGGGATGATTCCTGTAACTGCAGTTCAGATATATTCTAGCGTTACCATAATCCCATCAGGCATGCAGTATAAGCCTCTACAGCTATCCAGGAGCACGAGATAAGCTGTAAAAAGTGGATAAAAACCTTCAAGTGGATGTTAAAGTTTCTCAACACATTCATCTATATTATTTGAAAAGAACATTTAAGACTAAGTTGGTTGCTTCTTTGCCAGCATGCCAAAGATGGTGCAGTCAATTTAACATTCTGTAATAAAAAGCAAAAAGGAAACAAATCCAGCTGAGGACATAAACTCTGTGCTCAGACATGGTGCCAGTAAGATCAAATGCCGACACCTTTGTCTCTCTCAGCCTTTTCACACTAAAGGTGCAAAATATGAAAGGCAGGGGAATGCCTGCAGTCATCCTCAGAAGAAGGAATTAGATTGTTCCTTGACTTTTTAATCTTTTTTTTTATCAAAACCAGCCAGCAGATAATTGTTCTGTGACTCCAGCAAATATGCCCAAAGGGAAAGGAGATGCATAGATCTGAAGCCTGAAGATGTTTTGCACTGTTGGATTTCCTCTTTAAAACACGGATATACAGGCCACAACAACATCACTCAAACATATGATATCACCATTATCATTAACCTTTCAAAGTACCAACGCAAACTGCAGCAAGGTGTCCCATTAACCTGTCTGGCGGAAGCATTCCCAGGGCAAGGCAATGACAGGACGCCATTTCTTTGTGTTTGATGTGGCCATTCTTAGGTGTCCATGGGACAAACAACAAACCATTCATCATCCTATACTTCCTCTGGGCTCGTGTCAATTCAAATCAAAGGCATCTTAGTCAAGATGCCTGACAAAAAGACTGACTCATCTGCTTCAATCCTCTGAATCATTATCCTCCAGAACAACTTAGCCTTGGGCTGCAATCACATAATCGTCCTTCTTGAAGAGCAATGAAGAAATAGTTGAGTGACTCCAAAGGCCATGTACAACAAAGCTACAGCCAAGGTCAAATAGCAACATACTGCGTTACCATTGTACCAGATAAGACGAGTGGCATCTGCAAACTACAGCTAGGAGATATGTGCATGTCAATAGAGTGAGCAGAGCGCTGCCATAAATCCTTGGTCTAAAACAGTGAGTGCATTTAATTTCACCCTGGGACCCTTGAGTGGGAACACGCCAGAAACAGGCCTGCAACCCATTTCGGGAGTCAACCCATACTGTTAGTAATGCCACTCTAAAACATCATTCATCACAATTAAGTTAAGCCACATTGAACTCCTAACTACTTTAGTATATTTCCACAACAGAAACTGTTGAAGCAATGCCCTGAGAACAGAGAAGAGTGAATTCCCATTCAGGGAAGTCCTCACTTTGATTATAAAGACTCTAAGCACCGGAGCACAAAACCTGCCAAAAACTTTTGTCTCGTGTTCATTAGTCTCACAAAGACAGGAATCCACTTCAGCATTGCGGCAAACTCGTTCCTCTCAGTCTGTCCAAACCGCTCGGGTTGACACAAAATAAAGTAGTCAAAGAGGACTGCAATATCCCACATTCCCACCAACGCCTAAGCCCTTCTACGTCAAGGATTCATTTTTCATCCCATAGCCCTGAGCATGCCATTTTAAATTTCATGGCTCTGTCTCAGCTGTCTGTCTTGTGAGAACATGCAAATAGACTCATATAAACGGCAAACATCTCCACATATGAGTAATAATGCATTAGATATGGTTCATAAATAACAATTGCTATGAGGAATGGTACTAAGGTGCATGCATTTTCTTATGCAAGTGTATCGGTCCAATACTACAATCACAGGTGACACAGTGATCTCCTATTTGAGACACTGATCTACAGGTCCACTGTCAGAAAAACAGGTTTGTTTGCAAGATGTGTGATGTGGGGCTAGACAACACAGCTATGCATAACAATAAAAATTAAAGTAAGGTCACATATCAGGCGGGGAAGAGATTATTCAAATGTTTGGCAAAGGAAACACAAAAGTACCCTCGGCTTGACAGGATAACAATGATTTAATTTGACAAAATAATGGATTCCAGATCAGTAGGGAATGGTTCATAAAAACAATTATGCCTGATGAATAGATACATGGTTCAAAAGTCATTAGTCAGTGCTTTTCAGCACGAGCCTTGTCTCAGTTAAGTTAATCAGGCTAAACCTCATCCGGGGGACTGCTGTATCTACAACATGAAAAATGCAGCTAATGGTAATGATATACTGTGATGCTCAATAAGCCCCGGAGTGAAAGCCACTTTGAAGTAAGACTGCAATCCACACAGTGGTTTAAAAAAAAGATTTTGGAATGAGATATTTCACTTCCATTGTTTTCTGTTTTAAGTCTGAATCAGAATGCACTGATTTCTTGATTATTTCAAGGAGCACATATTCTGAATGCAATATGTTTCTTCACACCTAGACCAGCCTAAATTGTCTTTAAAAAGTGTAAAATCTATGTCTAAATCTAAAGTCAATGCTATGGTCTGATGATTAGTATTACCATTTTAGTATTAGTATCATTTTTTAGTATCAGTATTTGTATATAAAATCACAATGGTGTTACACAAAATTTGGATTATCAATTATTGATTACACTGAAATAAGGTTTAGCGTCATTCTAGCTTGGCAAACAAAGCTACCAGTAAGAGAGTACATGTAGGTTGTATGGTGTTTAATAAAAGCTTAGTGCAGCTATTGACTATACACAACCATGTTTATTTACTTGATTCCTTGAGAGAAAGAGTTTCTGTGTGCATAGCGCTCCAGGGTTGAAAGACCCAGAGTGCATTAGAAAGATCAGAAGTCAATGACAGACAAAACCACAGGACCACTTTGATGCTGCATGCAGTATGAATCGTTTTCCAATACTTGTATGGCTCGATCAAGTCAGTCTAAGCCTTTCAGACATCTTAAAATAAATACTGAATCACAATATAAATCTATCAACTATGCACAATAATAAAAAGATTGGTCCATCATTCCACTGTATCTAATTGTATTATTTGGCCTAGTGAGCAGAGAGACCTACGGATATGAGTCTAAGCCCCTGTTTTGGCAAGCATCTGCCCTGCTGAAGTGTCCTTGAGCAAGGCACTGAATCCCTATACCAGCTCCAGGTGCTGTTGTACAACTGCCCCTGCACACAGGGGCAAAACAGAAAGACAATTTCCCTCCAGGGATGAATTAAGTATACATTGTTATGTTATAGTATTAACAAAGTGTGCTCTTTGTGGCGTCTACAATGTTGTTTACACACTCTTCTTCATCATCAGTTGCCAGCATAGCAAACTCAGCTTAGAACATTTTCCATTCACATATCAACTCAGTGCCTGAACCTAAGTTAACTTTTTGGCTCACCTGCCAAGAACTTGCCAAGACCTTGTTGTGATTTGCTCATGGTCAGAAAGAGTGTACAGTGGTCAGCAGGGATAAAGTGTGAGAAAATGCAATCTAGTCATACTTAGTTATCTAGGTTAGCTAGTTATCCTAGCTGACCTTCCATGTTCAAGCTAGCTGTACTAGCCTATAGTTATCTAGGTAAGCTAGCTAGTTAGCTGCTGACCTTCCAAAGTCACCCTGCTTAATAAAAAGCCTAGACCAGCCAAGCTGGTTATGCTGGCTTATACTGGTCATGCTGTTACCATTAATGCTGGTTTAGCTCACTTTTACTTTGGTCTGAGCTCGTCTACCATCATTGTTCTCTTTACCACCTTAACCAGCATCAGACAATGACAGTTTTAGCTGGTCTAGGCTGTTTGTTTTTTCAACAGGGCATGAATGCTATGGTAAGGAATGAATGAAAAAAGAAGTTATTACCATTTATATTTTGACCAATGTTTCTTCTTTCCCATTCAAGTTAGCCAGTTAGCTGACTGAAAAAAAACTGTCGTTCTTTGGCTCCGCCCATGGAGGTTTCATTCAACCAATAAGATTATTTACTGCCTCAGAGAAATGTTTGCATGACTAAAACTCCATTCTGCAGGCTTTCAGTGTTTCAGTGTTTCAGTGTTTGCCGTGTCGATTTCATTCTCTGTATCCACAGTTTCAAATGATCGCTTTTAACTTTTAACTGGAACACCTTCATGGTGCCTCACAGATACTGTCTGTCAGGATGGAAACCATAGTGGGAAGGAGAGGATTTGTGGTATGGAAGACAAACTACTGGATATTGGCCCTTTTTGACCCTCTCCCTTGAGGAGGAGAAGGGGGCGTGCAGGGAAAGACAACACCAGTGATAAAGAGGTTAGAGAAAAGCAAAACAACCTCAAGCAAGTTGAGAGGAGATAAGCATTTGTCCAAGTGGCACATGGGGTCTGCTGCAAGAGAGGGAGAGTAATGGTAACATGAGGGAAAGTGTCTCTGAGTGTGTGTAGCACAATGCTTTGAACAATGCTTTGTATGAACTTAATTCCGTTTGCAGAACATGAACACCTGTGCCTCTTCATCCCTCCCATGATGTGAACATGACCCAGTGAAAGACAGCGCTCACAGCTCTTGTTCTTAATTCTTTGACAAACACCCTGTCCTTGCGCTCCAATAATAGAGTGCTCCGAAACTGTAATCATGGCCACAGAAATAAGCTGTTGACAAAACAGTGGATCACACCCAAGAGGGCCTGGCATGGCCTGCATGTCGAAACACCACAAACCACATAGCTGGCCTTTGCTACAACTTGTTCACTGTCGGATTCAGCTGGAGGCAGGAGCTGTCATCTCATGGAGACGCGGGATGAGAAAAACAAGAGGAACAACTCTAGGTACTTCAATACTGTACACAAAACAACAGGAAATACGGTTTGAATTGGTGTCCAAATCGTTGCATTTACCAAATCCACATGTTTACCCCTTGGCAATGCACAGTTTTAGTCCCTGCTATGTTATACAATGCACATCTTATGATTAACAGAAACATAAGGAGCTTCAGTTATTAACGAAGAGTAGGATATCAAAAACACAGCAAGAAAAAACCTCCTGATGAACTCTCATCCTCTCATACTCCCGCCATGTGTATACTACTACAGCTCACCACACTAAAGTGGAGTGATAATTAATGGAGACCACTCAGGCTGCAGCGCATAGGGAGATCACTCTGTGGTCTGCAGCTTTATGGTAAATCCATTCATCAGCCAGCAAGCCGGCCAGTCATTCGGTCAGTCCAGCATATCATGTAACCCTCCAACTTAACTCTGACTGACTTTTGTCCTGCAGCCCTGAAACAACAGCAGATTGGAGTTTTAGTTCTACAAACATTTCTTGAAGACAGAGCTGCTCTGGAGGCAGAAATAATCTCATTGGTTGAGTAAAATCTCAGTGGGCGGAGCCAAAGAACCAAAGTTTTTCTGGCCAAGTAACAATAGACTGAAGCCCAGTGAAAAAGACAAGAGGTAAGAGATTATTATGAAGCCTAGCGCACTTGCTTCTAACTGAAAAAATGCAATCTAGTCATACTGAGTTATTTAGGTTAGCTAGCCTAGCTGACCTTCCAAGTTCAAAATAGCCATACTAAACTAAAGCTACCTGACCTTCCAAGATCATGAATGCCATTATCATGAATTACTGAAAAAAGAAGTCACTGCCAACCAATAAGATTATTTATGCCTCCAGAGCAGCTTTGCCATGGAGAAATGATTGTATAAGCTCCAATCTATGAAATAAGAGCTGGAGAAAGGCTTCTCCTCCACACAGACCCAGATTTGAGAGTTTCCCCTGACTAAAGAGTGAAGCTACAGCAGCATATACCATTATTCAATGGAAAAGGAATGCCTGTGTGTATTTTAAGGGCAGAAAAGCAGGCTTCCATGTTAAGACCCGCAAAGTTTAGACAGTAGAAGCTGTCAAAACAGCCTTTGAGGATGTGTCGGGGAGGTCCAAAGTGCTTTTCCATCTTAACAGCATTAGCGAGCATAATGTCGGCCATTGCTCCCTGTAATACATTTAATTCAACAGCTTGTACACATCGTTTTTCCATTTTAAAGACTCCAAACATGGCTTATGGAGTCCTCTTAAAGAGCCATTCTTCCATGCCCTGGGGAAGGCACAGCGGCTAAACACTGTGTTAATCTATTCTTTCATGAAGGTATGTTGTTGGCCGTGGCATCATATCACACTCAGGACAGGGTGGTTTGACAGCACAGGACCATGTGGATTTAGATCTGCTCAACTCTACATCAACAGAGCCAAAGTCCTGCAGCAGCTTGCATGGTAAGAGTTGGAAATGGCAAAATAATCCAAAGTCACTAATGGAGGAAATAGATGCAAGAGGAAAATATGTTAAGAAATAAAAGAAACAATAACTTGCCAATGAGGGGTTTAGACTTCAGATAATGGCTTTTCTAAAACCATAAACGGCAAGAGAGTTTCATATAACAAGTGATTGCTACTTACTGTCCTAAACCCATTATCTGCTAGTGACTCGCCTGTGATAACAGATGGGAGTGTTAGAATGGGATGGAGTAAGAGAGGTAAGCAGGGGAGATAAGGAGGGAGAGAAACAGAAACGACCAAAATTAAAACAGCAGGAGACCTCGTGGCGCAACGGTAGCGCGTCTGACTCCAGATCAGAAGGTTGCGTGTTCAAATCACGTCGGGGTCAAAGCTTTTCAAACGCACACAAACCTCTCCTCTGCCCATGTAAGTACAGTGGAGAATAGTTATCGACCTACTGCTTAAATTCATAAATGAAAACTCATGGTGTTCCAGACATGCTTAATGATGGATTTCAGGGATTTTTTTGTCTCTCGGCTGTAAATATGTCCACACCAGACGATTAGGCAAGAACAGGGTATCACACACTTAACGAAATAACTGAGATTATCCTGCTGACTCCTGATACGTCACTGATGCAGGACCTCTAATCTCCAACGGAACACAAATCAAAACAACAGACTACCACACGTTTGACCAGACCAGACCAAACCGGACCAGTCTGCCAGTCGACTGGGGTGGTTAAGATTAGATCTGTAAACCCCTCACACTACCAGATAATCTGTGCCAACCATCGGTCCTGACCAACCCTCTGATCTGGCTTTCCCTTCCAGTTGTCAGGATGGGCAAATCTGGTGTAAATCAGCCTGATAATCCTCTAGTGTGTCCCCAGCCTTACTCAGCCAACAGCATGGTGACAACACAAGAGGGCCACCACAAGCCCCTCCAAACAGACAAATACAAGGATTATTAATGGCTAAACAAAGGGTTTGTGGTGACATTCGATGACACATTTTACTAGCTGAACACCAGGTATTCACCATCATCAGTAACCAGGAATGTCAGGACCATTTCGCAGGTCCCCACCCCCACCTCTAAACTCTATCATTCCTGAAGCTGTGAAGGATAGCCATTGAATACAAACGTATGTCTAAGTTATGCCAGATCATGTGCACTGCATTGGCTCTATTGTCCTACTTCTAATGGTTCAGGCTAATGATTAACTGGATTATCTGAACCGGTGGACAAAGATAACAAAAGGGACTCCTCACCAGTGCAAGGCCATGGCTGGGACAGGAAAACACAGGCTAGCAGCTATCAAGAACTCATGTTTGACGTGTCAGGTCGGTCACACTGAACTAAGTCTGAATGGAGCCACGCAATCGGTGATAAAAGTCAGTTAAGAACACATATGCATTACGTCTACATAGAAAACACACCCATGCGTGCACACACACCCAGAACTGTGCCATGCTTTGCCTGCCACTTTGTGTCAAGGCCAGCTAAATCTGTGAATGATTTGACAACAAAAGCGATTTCTGTTATTCAGCTCCGAGGATAGCGGGTAAACATAGAGAAACCAAAAAAGAACGGGAAAAAAAATCAATACAACAACTGTGACAGCAGCGGCGGTTATGTGCCAACAGAAACTGGAACCAAAGCAAGAAATACCAGGTGTTTCTGTGCCAACAATTCATATGTCTCTCCTGAAACCTGAAACACCGCCTCACATTACCCTGACTGATGCAAAGTCTGCATCGAGAAAACAGTTAAGCGTTTCCCGCTGAAAGGAGCCCAAATGATATGACGAAACTGGATACTGCACGACCCTGAATGCCCCAACGCAGGGTATGTGGAGCAGGAAAACACCACAGTCACGCAATGGTCAGCATATTCAGACTTTGGCAGTTGCCACTATGGCGTGTGGCCCGCTCGCGTTGCGGCGTTTGGCAGCCACTGCCAGAAATTCTCCCCCGCTTTGTGCAACACTAAAGCTCTGCACTTTCACTCATTCATCATCCAGAGTGGTTAGCGGTGTGTGCATGTGTGTGCAAACAGTCTAGTCTTTGCATGCATGTGCACCTCCTCAGACACGTGTACGTATGAGCACCTGTGTACACCTTAGATATATGCTAACCAGTGGGTAAAGCCCCGAGGTCACCAGGTTCGCGACCTCGGCTTGCCCCAGAGGAGAAAACACCGTTTGGGGGAAGATAAGGGGCTCAGTGTGGTGCCATTGTCCTTGGTGCTGTTCACGTGGATAGGGAAGCTCGCCAGACAGCCCTTCAGTCTGTCAGCCAACCAGGCAAAAAGCCTGCCAGACAGTTATGATCAGGAAGTAGTCTCTCTCTGCTCTACACTGACCTATATTCAGAGCCACACAGATGTAACCCTATAGCCATGACCCAAAGTCTGTAACAGCTATATGTTCCTACACTGACCTCTTATGTCCACTATAGAGGACTAATAACACAAACCGCATCCAAGAATTGTTGTTACATAGGAGTAACTGTTTCATGTCTTTGAACTCTTTCTTCCAAATTCTGAAGCTAATATTTAACTACAGTTTCTCCCTCTACACTGTCACTACAGTTTGTGCACAGCTGAGCATAAAACTAAACATGCTGTTACCAGCCTCCATACTTGTGTGAAAGACTATTATGCACTGTGCAATCTGTTTTTTTCTTTTTGTTACACTCTTATTCCACATTGCAGGTGGCACCCAGAACATTCCATTTTCGAACACTTTGAGATGAAAATGTGAAAAATCTGGATTGCCTCAAATGTTAAATCAAAAAAAGCAACGGAAGAACAAATTGGGCCACATCAAAGTCTTAGATCTCGGCGGACAGACGGTGGAGGGCACTGAACATCTTTTCTGGATGCCTGGGCAAACTTCAACTCGTGACTTTTGAAGCGGCATGTGTGTGATGTTTTAGTCAAAGACAGGCAGCCGGCTATTCCCCCTGGAAGGAGTTCGCACGAAAAGCAAGGACACCGGCTCAGTCGGCCGGAAGAGACGGAGCGCTGCGTCGACCAGCTGGAGAGAAAGGAAGAAAGAAAAAGAGAGAGGGATAAAGAGAAACAACAAGAAAGAAGGGGAGAAGAAAAAGACAAAAGACTGATAAACCGAGGGAGAGCCGGGGAGAAGGGGAATACAACTCTATTGTAAGGGGATGAGAGGTCATTGAGTCCACGCTTCTTCTTCTCTTCTGCCCCTGCTGTGATCCCCACTGTGGTAGAAATGAACTCTGAAGCACACTACTTCTTGACCACAGCTGAACCATAGACCCACTCCCACTCACTTACCATCAATCACATCTCATCCCGTCAACCCAGAGGCCCTACAGAGCCCAGCAGCTCCGTAGTCCGCTCACAAGATAACCCCCCCTCAATTATCTTTCATTACCGTAATATTCCTACTGACATAACCGAGCAGCTCCTCTCCGTTATGTAACCAGTGGGCCGCTGAGTGTAGTGAGCTAATGAGCTCTGACAACCTTTCCAATGGCACTTCCCACTTTCCCCTTTGCGGTGTTTCTGTGCAGCTGCACGCTGGCCGAGTCTCCTGTTAGTTCCTTAGCTGAGAATAGCTGAGGATTACAAAACTCTAGCTGTGCTTTTAGGAAGGGGGCCTACACTCCCCAGCAGACGTGATGCACATGCAAGCAGTGGCTGAAGCAGCGCAATATGGAGGCAAATCAAGCCGTGTTGCTTGTAACAGGGGTCGTTTTAATGTAATTTGATACTTCATTGTTCCCCTTAGGGAAAGTTATCTTTTCTCCCTGCACATGGAGGTTAGAGTGCTGGATCTGCTACAGAACAACATCCTGGGACTTAGTGTCTTGTTCAAGAACACTTCAGCAGTGTCGAGGCTTGAAACCCAGGTAGCTCAGTTGAAGGACAGATTAAATCAGGACAGAATCACCAAGATATCACAGGGAATTTTATGTACAGTTAAACACATATTCTCAATCAGCTTTGCCAGCTATGCTTGCCAATACCTGAGCATTGAAAATGCCAAGAGCCTGGTTCCCACGACTTAGCTTATTCATGTTTTGTTTTTTTGGGGGGAATTTTTTGGCATTCATGTTCCCTTCAAATCATCATTTTTGTGACTCTTCTCACATCTTATCACCAACATAGATGATCAGTCAGCTGAGTGATGGCTTCTATTTTATACTGGTGAGTTCTCCAATGGCATGAAACCAGGTAGTTCTCCCCCTGTGTGGTTGCCTGTCGTCAGGCATAGTTAGATATTCTTGAACAGCCAATTTGCACTGGGCTAACAACCTCAAGGAGCCAGAGAGACTGGGAGCCCTAGGGCAGGGGTCAGCAACAGACAGCCCTCTAGGTGTGGAGTGTGTTTTTGTGTGTGTGTGTGTGTGTGTGTGTGTGTGTGTGTGTGTGTGTGTGTGTGTGTGTGTGGATCCAAGAGTATGAAATGACTCAGTGAACCAGAAAGTGGTATGAGAAATATGTCTACTTAGGGGACAGAGGGGTGATTCCTGGCAGTGAGGAAAATTAAACTCAACTGCGTCTTGTTTGATGTCCAAGATCAGTCTATTTAGGTGCATAAGTCTGAGTTGATACAGATATAATAAGTGCAACATAGGATGGGATCGTTTCAGTCAGGTGACCATCTTCCAGTGCATACAATGAAATAACCCAAAACCATGATTCAGGACTTTTTGAAGCAGGGGGTGAGAGAAAGGTCTGATCCAAGAGCGCACTTGGTCTACTATGGAGGGAAAGTCAAAGGGTTTGTCATTTCAAACAAGATTTGACAAAGAAGAAGACAGCTCCGAAAACATGTAATTTATGGTTGTACTCAAACCAGACAAAGGCTCAGAGACTGAACTCTTTTCAGAAGTAAACTGACCTTGGGTTTTTCAGAGCACTTTCAAAAACGGCACGGAATTTGAGGCTGAATTCTCAATAAGTGGAGAATTTAAGCTCGACAAATTCTATGGTGTTCTCCAAGAGCTAAATGGTAATCAAGATAAAGACAATGGAGTCACAGCATCAAAACGGATGTCCTCTAAATAATTTGTACCCAGCAGTGACACTGATTTCACCAGCAATCAAACGATTCTGAATAACAACTTTGATATTAACCCTTTCTCTTGCTTAAACCATAATTCTGAGGTGGCAGATGTTCTCATCCTTACCACTGTGGACTCAGTCACAGTCAAGTCATCTGCAAACCTTTAACCACATAACATTTTGATTGATGACGCATGCATCTGTCTAGTTGCCGCTTATCAAGATAGATCAATCATTTGTTTATTAAATTAAATCTGGCTTCTCTTTTAAGCCCAGGGACCAGAGGACACATATGCGGCTCATATGGTGGCTATATAGAGAGAGGGGAGGGGCGATTTACACTTCTTTGTTTTGTTTAACTGTGTCCCTTCAGGCTCTTCTTGTGTCCGTGTATTCCATGTATTTCAACAACTTGTGTATGTTGCAACACGTCTGCAAGTCTGAATTTGTGGAATTTTCTTGAGAAAAAAAAGAGTAATTATGTGATTTAAGGCTTTAGTCTACATTTAGGGTGAGCAGCTGTGGGAAAATGTGAGCCCGGTGAGTATCGGGATTCTAGACAGACAGCTCCTCAGAGAGCGAGAGGCACAAATTATGGATTCACGAACCGAAAGGAGAGTAGGCGATCCGACATGTATTGCTTTACGCATGCGGCAGCATACAGCGGAAGAAGACCGGAAATAGCATGAGTAGAGATTGGAACCTCCCAGTCACGTGTGCATGGTGTTTTGTATGCCAACAGGATAGCCCACAAAATAACATCTTCATATTTCTCATGGTTATGTGACTAGAAATGCAGTAACTACTCATTACTTGACTGGGCAAATTCTAAAGAAACACAACAGCCTCGTGAACAGAAGAGCAGGATGAGGAGCCTGGAAAGCCATTTAGCATTAATCCTTCATGACTGCGCACACTGTAGACCAGATTGACTCTGAAGTTAATGGTCCTTGAGTGGTTGATTTATGCATACTTCCTGGTCCCACTGAGACACTGATAAAGCCTGCTAAGGGTCCCCAGAGGAGATCAGGTGTACCAGCACAGCCTGTAACTGTCTGACACTGTCTGATTGGGGTCCACCGCAGTTACAGCTAATCTATGCAGAGCCGCATACAATGAGAGTAGAATACGCTGAATTTGCTAGATCATGTGCAAGGGTAAAAGCCACAGCACCCTGACAACAGATGTAACAAATATGTCTACATCCCAAGAAGCTTCATGTATAATAAAGAAGCGAGACAAAGAAATAAGAGAGGCAGCAGCAAGATCATCTGCAAATATTGAGGAGGAAGGGAGGGAAGAGGCGGACGTGAAGTATTTCTTGAAGAGATGAGTTTTCAGCTCAAGCAGGGAGTCGGGGGAGTGCTTCTCATATCCTGTAAGAGCGGCTCCACTGCCGCACTCAGGCGGTATGGCAAACAGTAGAGCTTGATATCAAATAGCATGTGCTTCTGAAAGATACGGTGCAACCAAGTCATGTAAGCAAAGGGGTAGAGAAGGTAGATGAATGCATGACTTTGGCATGAGAGGCGGTCAGGACGGCAAAGAAAGCGATCAATCCTGATTTCCCAAGAGAGAGCATGTTAGGCTGCGTTCACACTGCAGGACTTCATGCTCAGTTCTGAATTGCATCTGATTTTTTTGATGACTGTTCATATCTATTCTTAGATGTAACCCATATCCAATACCAATATGCATTGACACTGATGTTGAAAAGAGGTACGACAGATTTACTTTAAATTCAAATTTGGGTGTTCAAACACAAGTGTCATGTCTTTTCGTACCACATTAGGACACTTCTGATTGTTGCTGCAGTGTGAACACAGCCTTAAAGGAGAACCTTTTGTGCACATGCATTGAGGATTAAAGCGATACTGTGGCACTGTCAGCGGAAGGAATATCTTGCCATTCTTAAACTAAAGACTCCTATGTTATTACGCCCTCCTTTGCATCTCAAAGCCAAACCCCGCTCTAGCCTCTAAGCTGTGATCCATTTGTCCGAAGGTCTTGGCCGGCCTGTGAAAGTTAGCGTTGATCCAGAGCCAAGTGTTCTCCTGAGGGAAAGCCTACACTTCTACACTTACCACTGCATGGATCAATGGGCCAGTCGCCTCCGTTCTGCTGAAGCATGGAAAACCAACAAGCGCGGTAAAACGGAGGAGTGAATGTGTGTGTGTGTGTGTGTGTGTGACCACTTGTGTGTGTCTAAGGAGGAAGTGCTCTTCAAGAACAAGTGTTAGTGTTGACCTACTGTGTCATTGTTTGCCTTCAGTGATAAAATCTACTACAGAGCAGCACCAGTGCCTATGGAAAGACCTCAGCAAGAGAAACAAATAGACATCTTTGCAGAAAAAAACAAAGCACTTCATTGGCTTTGGACATTCAAGGCAAAAGTTTTTGGACACTTTTCTATCAAAAGCGCATCAGTAGCCATCATTAAGAATGCTATACCCTTCACCCAAGATCCTTCTGAAACCTGTCTAAAGAACTCCTCTCTGGAACAGGGACGCCGAATGCTTTCCAAAGCTGAAACAGTGAAAAGAAATATCTTGGCAAAAACCGGCGCGGGTTCACAGAGGTATTCCAAAGCCCCTTGAAGAGAAGCTGCACCATTAACGTGACTCCAATAGTAATATACCAGCCACTGGCGGGGAGGAGAAAGCGCTGTCACTGACCATGGCAACAGAAACAAACTTGAATTCATTCATTAGTCATTTAATGGGCCTTAAAGCGGAGCCATTAAAAAGCCACAAAGGGAAATGCAATCAGCGTCCTGTCAAGCGCTATTCAAATCTGGCACAAGAAATTCACACGGACATGCGGTCCATCACAGATCGATTTGTCGGATGGACTTAACAAGTAAAACCTGGATGAACTTATAAAACTTTTTCAGGATGTAATTGAAAGGGCAACGAGTGCAAACCAGTGTTTCCTATCAAAAGCCTGGGATGTGCATGGGAACCTTCTTAAGCCATATTCTCACTAATCCCATAGAACTGCTTGACTCTGTTCAAACATAAATACATGCAGGCAGGCAGGCAGGCACGCACACACACACACACACACACACACACACACACACACACACACACAGGAATTTAAAGTGTGTACTCAATAGCAAGTTTATAGTGACCTTATCTTTCTTTCTGGAATGTTTAACTGTTATAGTATCAGTAAAATATTCCTATAATATCCTTATGTGGACTTACAGTGTGTCAGCAGGGAGGTTATAGATTATAGCCTATACTTTATATGGCATTTTCTATCTTCTATATGGTATTACTAGTATTTTCTGTAGTGCAATTTTCACTATACAATACAATTTTATACTATAGTGGTTGCATGATATTTTAGGTTTTGCTGTGATATTTTAATGGTTCTTTTAGTAAGGGCACACGTGCATCTCCACACAAACACACACACACATATTTAGTTATTTTACTCTTCATCAGTGTGCCAAACACTCTGTGTGAACTAATGACAATAAAATTGCATCACGCACCACTTGTGCGCGCTTTTCTGTCAGTCCAATACAGCAGGCGTTGAATTCAGAAGCGGTTCCCAAACTTTTCCCCAAAATACATCCACAATAGTCCAGAGAGAGCCCCATTTGATAAAGTGTAGGAATGCATTGCTGTATATAATATAGTCGGGGAGAACAGTTGGCTACAGTGAAAACTATGATCAAAACAGTCATCCTTATGCATTCTCTCACTGTGCAAAGTGTAGAGAGTAAACTATTAGTGCAACCGAAGTATCCGTCATTTAGCTGGGGTGTCCTCCCTGGAAACACCCCTCTCCCCCCCCACCGAGCCCCCCACGGGGATCCCCACTGGATCCCGGTTTAGGGGCAACCGCTGTCTCCCTCTTTCTTAGTCCGAGGAAAGCGCCATGTTGAGGCTCCGGTGTGGATGCAGCAGCTCCCGGCAGTCTGGGGCTTTTTTTTTTTTTTTTTGCCTTGTGTCAAATGTTACCGTACAAAAAAAGAAAGCAGGGTGGGTTGGGGTGGGTGGACTTACCTTGGCGATCGCCTTTTTATACCTCATGGCTGCTTGTTCGATGAGGTTGTGCACTTTTATATTCCCATTTCCACAGGGAACGACCACCCGGGTCCTCCCGAAACACACCGTCACTTTCATTTCTCCTCTGCCGTGTTGTGTTTTCTTTTTATATATTAATTCCAGTAGGGAAAAGCGCGCCGCGTCAACAGAAGAATAACCATCCCCGATATGCGAAGGTTAAAAAGAACATCCCCGGCTCGTCTGGAGAGATCGCGCTGACTGAGGCTGTCTTTCCTCGGCGGGGAGCGAAAGCGCCCAGGCAGCATCAGATCCGGGCTGGGTGGCGTTCCTCCCCCGTTGTGCCGTGTTGACTCACTTAGGAGAAACTTCCCAACAAGCCCTCTCCACCGAGAGCGCACAACTGGGCTGATACTACCGCGAGTGCGCCCACATGTTACGGCAAGCACGAACTATGTTGCCATTACGCACGAAAGCCGTGCGTCAAAATCAGGCGTGCGAGTGGAGGGTGAACCGATCTGAATTCAGTTGACTTACCTTTTTAAGCTGATATGAGAGTTAATGATAGTGTTTTCATAGTGTAAGTTGTATGAGGATAGGTAAATTATTATTACTATGACTGGAGATCAGTTAAGTCACACCTATTTATTTACTACAACACTCATTAATGAAACAAACAAGCTCTTATTTGAACTCTTCTCCATCCATGAGTTTTATTGATTTTATGATTTCATTCATGAAAAAGTAAAAACAGTGGCTATACTCTATCTGGTTCCCAAACTGGGGTGTAATGACCCCCAGGGGTCCTTGAAATCCACGGGGAGGTCCCATAGAGTCCCTACCAAAATGAGGAATAGTTTAATTCAACTGTTATTTCACTCACTCCAGGTTCACACAATGAGAGAATGTTATCAGAGGTTTCACTGCCCCCTACCCACCTACAGTATAATAATAACTACAACAATCTTCTCATGTGGGATTCCCTGGGGCAAAATCATAAAACCTTATCAAGTGGGTATTACTCATGTATTACCACATTTGGATGGATTTATGAAAGACAAATGAATGCCTGATGATTGAGCATGTATGCATCTATGGAAACATAAACAAGTGAGGAAAATATGACTTGGACGCCTGAGTCAGACCGAATAACTTGAACCTAAGCACACCATTGAAGTATGTAACCGGCTGTAGGTCTAAATGATTCCCAAAGTGGGGTCAGGGGACCACCAGAGGTCCTTGAGAGGGTTCTAGGGGGTCTCCAGCAAAATAAGAAATAGTTTAATTTTGCTATTCACTCACTAGAGTCTTGACCATTGCGAGAATGTATAAGGATGACTGGTTATCATTAGGTTTCGCTGCCTCTACTCACCTATGTTAGACATCTACTTCTGTGCTAAATCATATCTAACAACAAAAAATCTCCTCAGATGGAGTTCCTTAAACATAATCTTACCAAAATTGTAGTTCATGATTGAATCCATATCTATTTGGAGACTCTTGATATAGAAAGGTTAGGGAATCCTTAGCCTAAGCTGCACTTATGCCATTGACTGTAAAGCATATACTAATCTTGCAAATGAGTTTAAAAAAATAAATGGATAAGAAAAATATAGATCCAATTCCATAATAAAGCTCTGATAATTAGCATCTAAACTGCAGTGCAGTATTAGAGATCAGCCTACAGCGGGATTTCCAGTATGACCCAATTTACTGACAAAAGCTACAACTGCAACCTTTCTTTGGAGCTTTGTTTGCTCCCTGTGGCACTTTTGCTTTGTGAACTAATGTAGCCCATGAGTGCAAGATGGACAATCCATTTTCCATACTATGTCAATGCATGGTGTAGAAGACATATAGGAGGAATTAAAGGTTATAAATATTTTTAATTCAGTTTTTTGCCTTACCATACTCAACCCTAACACTAATTGCTGTTCGGTGATCAGATCAAAACACAGGAAAGGACACATGTAACCAGAATTGAAACTTGAAGGCATGCTTATATCAAATACAATATATCTTTATAGCCTTGAGATCATCCAAAATTGGTCAATGCCTTATGAGAGCCATCATTATCATTTCACGCCTGAGGACAGTCCACTACAGCCACAGAAATTCACTCAGCTTTGTGATGACCTTGTGACCTCGTGGCGCAACGGTAGCGCGTCTGACTCCAGATCAGAAGGTTGCGTGTTCAAATCACGTCGGGGTCAATGCTTTGCTTCCTGCACAAAACTATCTCAGGCTTTATGATTCAGGACAGAAAGTGCTGGAGTAGTTATGGAGGCAACCTGGTTGTTAACTTGGCCATCTCGGTGTTGCCAGATGATACAGGGATTCAAACCCTCACTTCTCCAGTCTGACACTTTCACAGACCCAAATTAAGCCACTTACACTAATTTAACAAGATTTTGTCCCATATGGAAAGGTTTTTCTTCTTTGGTATTGAATTGCAGGACTGTTTACACTGTTTATGGGGACAAAACAGTGGTGAACTACAGTATGACTTATAATTTTTTATACATTCTGTGATTGGGGTTATTTCTCATGAACTGACTTAGTGAAATTAAACGCCTGATTTTCCTCGAGAACCCCCTAGAACCCGCTCAAGGACCCCTGGTGGTCCCTAGACCCCACTTTGAGACCCACCGCTCCAGGATACCACAGTCCCAATTCTAATACTCCCCCTAGAGGTAAACAGAGGAAACAGTAGCTCCTCAATCGGCATGCTGTGAGAGTTGGACGACCTTATGGGACATTATTTTACCTCTACATGCCTGTTGTAAACCTATGAGTCTCAGTCTTGGCTCTTGCAATGAACTAAATAAAATGGGTGCAGATCCCTTATGATGATATAGTGTGTACATTAATCAAAACAACAGCCACAATCACTGAAACATGGATACACATGACAAATGTTTACATAAAACCCCTCAGTGTTTTTATTTATTTATTTGACAAGCAGCAGGATCATGTTTGTCACCTCAATTTTTTTTTCTTTACATTTTAAAGTAGATACAATAGTCAGTATACCAGTTTTATTACAATATTTTTTTTTTCCTAACTTCGGTACATTTAAAAAAAGAAAGAAAAAATAATAAACACACAACAACTGCAAACGTGAGAAAAGAAAGCATGGTTTTTTATCTGTCTAGCCACCAACGTGTCATTGATGTCACATCTCGCTCTTTTCCCGGTTTCTTTTTTTTGTTGCTTTTTTTTTTTTGTTGGTTTTCGGTTAAGTCGACTAATGTGTTTATCAGCTCTTTCCGCTCGAGTAGCTATAGGCATTTTCTTTTTTTTTTTCATTGACGCACGGGTGCGTGGCACTGGTGATGTTGTAAACAGCTTAAAATCAGAAGGTGGGTGGGGTCGGGGGGGGGGGGAGGGTCCTATGGGTGGTGGTGTCCGTTGGCTGTCTGACGTGATTCGGCGACCTTTTGTTTTTTTGTTTAAATCCGAGATGGAGGCACCAGTCCTGCTTCGGTCCCCGGACGGTGATCACGTCAGACAGCGACAGTCCAAAAACGAAATAGATGAATGAGTCTGTTTTTTTATTCTTGTTTTTTTTTTTTTTGACGTTTTAAACCTGCGTCAGCCGGTCGGTCAGATGGGCGGGTGTTAATGTGTAGGCGCTCCCTGGCTTGGCTCTTTCTGTTTATGCCACGTAGCTGTACTCGTCCGCCGAGCTCTGGCTCCGCTCGATGTACTGCTTGTCGATGAGCACCTCGATGCACTTCTTGATCATGCTGATACTGGGGTTGAACCTGGCTTTGGACTGGTTGATGACCTGCGGACAGGGAGGGTTGACAAACAACACAGAAAAGTTACTCTAATGATACATACAGAGGCGAAAGGATTCTACCATGCAGACCTGCTCTATGACTTTTATATCATCAATATTCAAGTACACTGGAGCAATTACGTTGTGGTTATTATCAGTGATGTAGTGGTAAATAAAAAGGTGGATAAACTATGACCTCCAGTTGGTGATCATCAAATATATTTTAAGAAAAGCATTAATTTATGCTTTTTGTCCTTAAAACACCCCATCTTCATATAACATGCATTGGTTTGATACTACTTAATATGATGTATACTATAAATTTTGCTAATAAAAATTTCTGTCAGCCTAAAAAGGCGGGTTTATCCTCCACTACATCCCCGGTTAGGATGCTATATAACATTTGTCTTTACCCAACAGCGCACCAGTTTGGACTATTGACTGTGAAACCAAACAATTCACCGTGAAATAGTTAGCAGAGTTTGTGGTGTGTGAAATGCATCCAGACTGTCAGCCTTGTCGATACTCAATTCTCCCCCAACCTCAGCTCTGAACTAGAGGTCCAGAGCTCCATCAATTGTTCCCATGCAGGTGGCAGCGATAGCCGGCTCTCCTCAGAAAACACACCAGATAGTAAAGGAAGAGATCCATGAACACATCAGAGATTCCCCCAGGCAACCCGGCTCAGCTATTTACCCAATCTGTCCCAAGCCTGGGACTGGATGTTAATTGCACATCAGGAATGCGGGGAGGAGGGGCAAGGTATGTGTAGAAGGCGAGAGGTGGGAAGGCGGGGACAGCAGAACAGACAAACAAGCCTGTATTGTGGGTCCCAGCATAACAAATGACTTGGAATTGCCTAAATACAACAGGGTGGAGAAAAGACTGGAAGTGGTGCTAGAAGAAGAGAGGGTTCCCACGCAGTTTTCATTTCAAAATTCCATACTTCTAGACCTTATCGCCACGTGAGATGATGAGGGTCGTACAATATGTTTCCACACTTTTTCAAACTTTTTATGCAATTCCCAAGACCTGGAAATGACCAAATTCTTTTTCCATACATTCCCAGACATTCCACACCTGTGCAGGAACGCTGAGAGTAGGGCAGCGGTAGAAAGGGGACATGGTAAACGAAGTGTGTGTGTATAAAGGCATGTTTCTAGCACATCTGAAACATGTGCGTGTGTGTGTGTGTGTTTGTGTTGGAGCTGACAGCTGAGCAAGGTGCTTCTTCCAGGGAAGGCGTGCTCCAACATGGTCCCAGGGAGAGAGGGATACGAGGGGGGAGTCATTCCTGACACATCCCTCTGTCATAGCAGCCTTACCTCACCGCTGGGGAATTCACCACCGACACACACACTAGCAGACTGCCTTCATATAGATATATACATATGCATGCTTGACTTACTGTGTCCTTCCTCTTTCTCCACCCCACCCTTCTAATACTACCTTTCTTTGTGCCTCTTTTGAAGGTAGCCATTTGTTATGCTGAGGCCCACAGCATGTTTTACTGCCCTACCTTCCCTCCACACCTTGCCCCTCCTCCTCCTCGTATTCCCGGATTGCCAATAAATCCTTCACCTGTGAGCCTTTTTCCTTGCCCCAAATTGTGAAATTAACATGAAATCAAGTCGTCATCCACAAAATGTCCACCCACCTCTTGGATGAGGGCGTTGTGTCGGAGCACTTTGCGGGCTTTCATGATTCTCACTATAGCAGCTTGTAAATACATTTTGCGGTCCTCGTCTACGGCGCTCCTCGTCTGCTCCATCTCCTACAGGTTGGACAGAGACATGAACAAGCCTTGAGATATGTAGTCAATACAGGCGTGCACCACAGTGGAAAGTTTGTGAACGGATCGAGAGGGAGGACAACCATTCGTCTAACCTGTGGCGTGTCTTTCTGCATCGACGTCGTGATCTTGAACTTTGTCCTTTTACTGGTGAAACTCATATTTAGTGAAAACGTGGACTCTGCTTCAATTTCCTCCTGTGAGCAAAGGGGACGATATCCTTTTGTAAGTTGAAAATTCAAAATCATAGATCCATAAAAGTTGATTATCATGCCTAAAAATGGCAAGGTACGTGGCAAAACTGACAAGAGTCATGCTGTGCTGTCACACTTCTTGGTTCCCTGTTACATCTTCACAGTACATTGCCAGATACTGCGATAGAAAAGTTTATAATGCAAGTTTCAATAGTTTCTTGCCATATCAGCTAAGGTTGCTTGGAATTTGTCTGTGTACACATATACCTCTTCATGCAATACCCATTACCAATGATAGCAATACAAAACAACACAGTGCCAAGAGACTCAGTTGTGGGATCTACGTCATATTCCACTTGTTGCACTAGAAAGCTCTGACCTTTGACCCCCCACCCCCCCACACTCTGGCTGGCCGACCTTTTGCGAGTCGTGGTTGAGCATCTTGACGTCCAGCAGAGACTTGATGGTCTTCTGCAGCTCCTTCTCGTTCATCTGGGTGCCGTCCTGCAGCTCCTTGTAGGCCACCGTCTGGCTGTTGTTGAAGGCCAGTAGCACGGCCATCTGATAGGTGGTCACCATGGCAACGTAGGGCTTGGACAGGTAGTTCATCTTCACCTCACCTGGTTGTGGGAGGGGACAGATGCACAGTGATACCAATGTTAGCATTAGTCAGATGAGATGTCTGCTGTTTACTGAGCAGTATCTTTTATTATGAACCTTCATAATTCACAACCCTGTCTGACATCATTAAGGCTGAGATTTGCACTTTTACAGTGAAGCTTGCAAAACGCCTTGCACCTTGTGACTGTACTGAATCTGTACTTTTTATTCTTATTACATCAAGACTGTGGGGGGTAGATAAGAGAGGAGGCTGACATCACTGTTTTTATAACTGCTGACTTACTGCTTTTCTCTTCAGTCATTGTCATTTCATCAGTCTTTATCAAATCCTTATCCAATGCATCACCACCCAGCTCTATGCAGGACTGGATTGTATTGGCCAGTTGTTCCACTTCCTTTCCATATACGCTAATTATATACTGCTGAAAGTGCTGTAGTGTTGTGATTTAAATCATCAGCACCTACAATTGCAGTTCTTATCTATATTAATCATCGCAAGCTGATGCAGGCTAAATCACAGTCATTAATTTTTCCCAAAAATTGAGACATAAAAATTTCCCTCATGACTCCCATTCATTTAGCATCAGTAACTGCTACATTTTGCTGCTATATAACTACAAAGATTTTACCATAAACTATGCATAGTCCAAAGCAATGTCTGATTATCACATAAAAAAAATTAATAAGACTTTAAGCAGAGAAGCCTGGAAGCAACATCAGGTATAATTGACAGCTCCCCAAAGCTACCAATAAACTAGCTAGTCTTTGCGCTCAACTATTCAAACAGTGTATGTTTAATTTGATTTGTATTTGTGATTCAAATTAGAACCCTGAATGGTTTTCAGCTCATTTGAAACACAGGGCCGTCGGGCAGGTAAGTGAAGCAGCCAGACAATTCAAAGCAGTTGTCGTGGTGCGGAATAGTGTTGTCATCAGTTCAACATCACGACAACAGCCGTCTTCCCTAAACACAATCTTGTGGTAACTTCATAGATCTGCCATTTAATGTGTCCTGCAACCTGTGGTGTCACACTCGATGGTGCTACAGCATCCACATTCCTGAGAGCTGAAAAGCCTCGTCTGTACGCTGAGCTGCAGAAGTTAATACACCTTGTCTTGTATTCTCTCTAGGAATCGTATTTGTTCGGATTAAGCCTAGAGCCTTTAATTGCTGTGTTTGTGGGGATTGGGCCCAGGGTATGCCGTGAACACCGAGAATGCTGTTAGCACAGTCTTAGCACTCTGATTTCATGGATTAGCAAATGCTGCCAGCTGCTGTGCTGTATGCACTCTCTGTCGTTGTCACCTATGAGGAACAGATGCAGTTTTTCTATTGATAATGCACACAAAAATGCCCCGCTTTGTGATTTAGGATGATGATGTGCATTTTCACATGAAGATCAGCTTTAAGTGTGTGTGTGTTTGTGTTACCTGTGCAGAGATAGTGCAGCCAGGTCAACTTCCTCCCGCTGAAGTGCTGATTATAGAACAACTCAAACTGTAAAGGAAAGCAAAGCCAGAAATTACTCCACAACGCCCTCCTCTCATGTTAGTATGAACCTCTGCAATCGACACATCAGCTGTCTCCCAGGAGTCAACTCACCATCTGTACACTCTTCTCTAGTTCTTGGGGGATGGCGAAAGTGGAGGAGGGGACGTGTGTGAGAGGCCAGGCTCCGGCCTGCAACCACATGACAGACACAACATCACAGAGTTAGACTGGAAAGGTGAGAAACAACATGGACACTTGGCCTTTCGTGATTTATCATTAGGTGATGGATTTGGATGCACAAAAATCTGATTTCCGTCTCATTACTATCAGATTTTTAAAATAAGATAGCAAGTGGACAGGCTTACGTTGTGATTCTATGTAGTCTGGACGTAATCCCTGAACATTTTTTGCTGATTAAATTCCATGACATTTAAATTATCAGGGTTCATATAAAATTTCCATTTCAAAAATCCATACTTTTTCCAGATCTTAATTTCTTGAATGGATGAGAATTTGGTCAGTGTTCACTATGACGTATGCTGATAGTGGCTATATTAATCTATGGCAGTAAAACTGGAAGAAATGTATGACAAAAGTAATCAGTATGATTACTACTAATTTAACATAAACAAAAATGATTGTTTGATTGAAACTACCGTGACTTAAAATTTGTTTTTTTGTGTGAAAATGTGTCTTATTTCATTTTCCTCCTAAGCCTATTCCCTATCATCTTTCCTTTTCTACACTTTGAATATATTTAGTAATACAAATCATAATACTGGTGGTGGTGGTAGTAATAGCAGTGGTATTAAAATATGTCTTTTTGCACTTCTAGTAACTCTGGGCACAGTTCTAGCTGTCCTGTCCTCATGTATCCTCCTGGCTCTGCCTCAGCAATAACTTGACCTACTGGCAGACTGAAAAACACAACAGCAAGAAATTAGATTCTCACAGACCAAAACATTAACCGCTTTGCAAAGTCAATGCATTGTCCGATCCTGAAAGGGTTTCTGGGACACAAGCACTCCCTGTTGAGTTTTCTGGAGGTGTCAGTGGTCTAATTCAACCAAATAACTGTTATAGAAGTTGTCTTCTACTTGATAGCCCCATTGACAAACCCGCTCTCTCCCAACGCTTCTTTTACATCAAAGGGAGATTTCTCCATAAATGCTCAGCCAATCCTCCAACCTCTCCTCCACCTCACCTGTAATACGTAGATCTGGAAGCTGATGCCCAGGTCCACCACCGTCTCCTGGGTCTTGATGAAATTGTTGAACTTGTTGTTGAGGTCGGCGCTCACGCTCATGTCTGTGTACATTCTGTGGAGTTTGCTCGTGAACTCGTAGCCGCAAGCTTGCTGCAGGATTAAGGAGGGAGGGGAGGAAGGGAGTTTGGCCAGAGGGGTCACAGAGAGGACAAGGTGAGAGGAAGGAGGGAGAGAGGCGAGGAAGATTTTTATGAGTGTGTCCTTTGTGGTCGCTCGCAAATATTACACATGATGATGGATAACCACAGGGGGTTGAATGAATCACATGCTTTGTGGACCGGTTCCACTCCTCGCTAAGATTCAGAGTTTGAGTGACTTTTGTTGAGGTGCTACCATTGTGAAACACAAGGCAAGTGTTTTTTTTCTTTCCTTCAGCTGGACATTTACCTTTAGTTTGTTGATCATGGCTTCTTCTGAGTCCATTGATAATGATAGGCCGTGTATTAACCGCTTTGCTAGCATTCTGGCGTAAAACTGTGAAAACCAGAAAAAAAAACACAAGACTTCAAACACACAACAAATACACACTGGGATATTTCCAAATCAGCCCTGAGAAGAGACAATTTGGTGATGGATGGACAAATCTATTATTGTAGTGTTGTGTACTTTGAGACTATTGAAGATACTAAAAATGGACACACGCTACAAGACTAATATTTCTTGAACTATTTTAAGCCCAAAACCCATCTCCCAGTCAAAGTTTGTACATCAGAATGTCGCAAGAAACCGTCAGAGAAAACAAATATGTTTTTATAACAATTTTCTCAATTGGTATGAGATTGTTTAATTCGGTCTGAATCAGTGCAGTCTAGGTCACCTTCTGAAAGACGTCCTTGTCGTCTATGTACTTGAACACTGTGATGAAGCTGGTCAGCTTGTCCTCCACCTCGTTCTCCGTCATTCCCTTTGCAGACTTCTTCAGCAGATTGTCACAGTACTTGGCCAGCTGTACAGGGGGACACCAGGGGGGACGAGACCAGGTCAAGGCCCTGTGTATATATGTGTGAGTGAGTGTGTGTGTGTGTGTGTGCGTGTGTGTGTGTATACTCACCAGTTCAGGGGCTTTGCAGATGGACTTGGGCTCCCTGTAGTTCACCACAGACGTCAAAGCCTGAGAAAGAGAGAACAAATCAAACAAACAACACATGAAAGATTGGGGCACACCATTCCAATGGTGAAAAAGACTGTCAAACATGTGACCTGATTCCACCTCCAACTACCTTCTAATAAGTTAACTGTAACGTTTGTTATAGAACAGATTATCATATTGGGAAAAGGGAGCTTGTCAACAACCTCCTCACTTTTGCCATCTAGTGGCTGCATCTTGTTATGAGTAATTCCTGTGCTGTTCCACTAAGCAGTGGCCTTCAGAGTCAGGGGGTTAATACCTTATCAAGTGCACTCATGAAGTGCTGATCTCCATTCAGAACTGTGTTAATGAGCTGAACAAATTTACTGTGAACCTCCAGCACCGACTCGACAAACTGGGTTGGCATCTAGAGGAGCCAAAGGAGAAAGACAAAGATGCATTAGTACAGGAATGATGTGCGGCTAAAGCTTAGCAGACAAAAATACAGTTTTATACATATTTATAGTATCAATAGTCAAAGTGATTGCCACACAATTCACTGCAGCCTTTCCCCATGTCCATTTTAAAGCAATGTGCCACTACAGACAGAACAGTGCCACCTCTGTGGGAGAAAAAGTGATATGAGAATATTAACATTTAGCCCAAAACACACAAGTAATAACAAGTGCAGGGAAAGGTTTGTAGTGCAATGGTTTTATCATGAAAACATCAACTTAAGCTCTCAAATCAAGCTAAATTTAAGTTTTATGACGACTTGTAACTTATGACAACAATAACAACTTGTGCTAGAACCAAAACATGCACAGATGTGGAAGTAAAACTATAATTACCTAGGTATAAAGAAAGAAATATCGTGGAAATGTTTTCTCCCTGCTAAACACTCAACATACTTGCTGTGAGGTATCAGGAATTGGATTTATACTCCACAAAGGGAGGGGCACACGGGCACACACACATACACACACACACAGAGTGCTGTAGTACTAACGTTTTCCTGAGAGAGGTTACTGGTGGCTCGGAGGCCCTCGTTGTGGATATGGACCTGCAGCTCCTGGATCATATGAGGTAAACCGCTCGACACGGCCCGCAACAGGGTGTACATGTTGGCCATGTCTGGACAAAGAGACACAGAGTTAGTTCCCACTCCCACAGCTGCACATGGTCTGTGTGCGTGTATAATTCATTCGCTACATGCAAAATCGATACCGCAGGTCTGAGAAGTATCTTTTGGACAGCTTCAGCTGCAGCTTGGACAAACATAATTACGTTCTCTTTACACTAGAGCGGGCAGTCAATCCTTGTGCGGTATTTTATTGGATTTAAGACCATGTACAGTGAAGGTGTAAATGGGTACAGAGTGAGCGGGTGAGCAGAGTAAAAACATGCACATCCCAGGCTTAACCAGGTGCCAGACAGAATACAAAGCATGAAACAGATGTAGAGTCTGCACATTACTTCCAAGGTGTATGAATTTATTAACAGCTACACATGCGCTGTTTGGAGCTTCATGCTCTTCATCGGAGCAAGACTGACTGCCAAAACAGACCAGGCCCGGCCCAAAATTTGACCCCATTCAATTGGGGAAGCTATGACATTCCCCTGGCATGGAAAGAGTAGTACTTCTCAACCATTTTGATAAGAGAATTCCAATGTTAAAACTCATTAATAAACTTAACTAATTTAAGATACACCTAATTATTAATTGCTTGGAAATGGCACAGAAAACGGTAAAAAATTTGGCAAAAGATGGCAAGAAATATCCACTTACCTAAAGTCAAACTGCATTAAGATTTTAGACTGATTTCTAAAATTCCTGTGAATTTAATCTTTTCATTTGATGTTGAGTGCCGCACATTTGAGCTAAACCTAAAAAGGAACATCTGAGCTTACTCCATCGCACACTGTTGGAGAATGATAACGTTAAGCTACTCGGTTACAGAGGAAGCCTAAAGGTCTAGTTTTGAAACGTGGTTGGGCGTGTAGGGGGTGGGTGGGATTTGCATGAGAGGAAAACAGGGGATGGAAAACAATGAGGACAGGCGTGGACTGACCCTCTCTCTTCTCCTGCCGGATGATGTTCTGGCACTCCCCGTGGAGGAACTGCAGGTGATCCGCCACCATCCTCTGCTGGCATTCGTGGATGACTTTGGCATAGGAGCTGGGGTGCAGGTACTTCCGACATCGCACCTCCTCGTCTTTCAACCGCCCTAAGACCTGGAGGGAGTTGTTGGTACAGTTTAGAGCAAGATAGCTAAGGCTGGCTCCCTGACGACAAAATACGCCAGAACGATAATTACACGGTATCTGCAGGTTTCAGAAAGCCAAATTTAAGACTTTTTAATCCTGGAATTGGATTTAAGAACAATTTGACGATCAAAATAAACAAAACAAAAAGCAAAAACAGACCATTTCCAATTGAATACAGCTAATAAAAGTTCTGACTAGAAATGGGCAGAATAAGCATAAGAGCATGAGAAAATTGATTGTTTGGGAAGATGATGTCCAATTATGTTTACTAAAGCAGAGGTAGTGAAAACAAAACAAAATATCTTTGGCATATCGTGTTAACCCTGTTCTGTAGAGAGTAGAGACATGCATGTGGTTCAAACTTAATGTGACCAGCTGGAAGTACAAGTAATGTAATACAGCATAAGAAAATAAAAGTGATACTACTGATAGTCCCTACTTGTTTGCCCAATTTGGTTTGCCTCCATCAAAATGAAACTTAAAACTGTATTATATGGTGAAAAATAAAGACCTCTAACAGCTGTATTTAAGACATTTTATTACTTTTTAAAGGCCTTAAATTTACATAACTTTTTCAGACCTTTTAAGGAGCCCCTGAACCAGCTTTGTTGTAAAGTTATTCTGCAATGAAAGAGAAGCTGAGGTTTTTCAGCCGTGTGTGTCTCAGTGTAGTACTGGGTGTGCATGTGTTTGTGAGCATACACACACACACACACACACACACACACAGAATGTGAGCGCAACTAAGAGAAAGAAACAGCCTCCCGAGTCCTGGGTCTGGGTCAGATAAGACATTGTGACTGTGCCTGTCCAGACAGGAGGGGACTGTACCGTACAGCCCGGGACTGCTCCTGCACAGTCATATCACATATCAATCTTTACAGAGGTTTCAGCTCGGCGGCGTGATGGCAGATAAAGAAGGAAGGCAAGTCCCCAGCACACTGCCCTGGTGCCGGGTAAATCCTGGCTGATTATCCTGTTTACAGGCCAGAGGGATAAATCTATCAGAGAAATCTGATTATTGGCACTGATTTGCAGTGCGTAGAGAGGGAACGGGAGAGAGAGAGAGAACGAGAGAGAGAGAGAGAAAGAGAGAGTGTGTGTGAGAGAGAGAGAGAGAGAGAGAGAGAGAGAGAGAGAGAGAAAGAGAGAGAGAGGCAATAATGTGTGAAGTTGTCCAGGGGTCTGTGATCTCGCTCTTGGCGGGTTAACGGTACGGCTAATACTCAGATTAAAACTCTTATGTCACCAGATTGACATGACCTGGCAGTTGACACACACACACACACACACACACACACACACACACAGGCCCTGGTGAACGTACTCTCGTCTGATGGATGCTTGTGTACACACACGCACACAAGCACACGCAACTGGCTGCACTGTGGGCGTCATCAGAACCCCAACAAAACACTGACTATGAGAAAAGCAGCTGGGCTACATCTGGGTTCTTCGACACAAGTACCTGCCTGCCCCCCCCCCCCCCCCCCGCCACAAAAGAAACACATCCAGCCTACCTTTTCCATATACTGTGAGCAATTGGATTCTTGCAGTAGATTGGAGGCTTCCTGTTTGTAATACTCTCCCGTTTTCGTCAGAAATGGCCCTTCAAAGATTTCCTGATAAAACTGAAACACAGGAAGAGAACGTGGATCACACACGATCTGGCGTACGCAGTCATACATAAGCCTAGATGGACGCTTGCATTATTTACATAGTCCACAGTCATCAGGGAACAGTGCACAATAATCATGTGATGATGTGATCATGACAATACACAGAAGCAGGAAATAATGAGATGAGGCAGGAATCATTAGAAATAAAGGCAGCTGTATGTCTAGGAGCAGAAACTGAGCAATCTCTTTCTTAGGTTTTGGATTTGGGATCTTGGTTTTGGATATTGGCCAGCTCAACATCAACAATAGCTGAATAAATAGTCAGAAAGATAGATGTAAAAATAACACAGCACAGTGCAACTATGATCCATTGGGAGAGCATCAGAGGAGGTGTTGCTGTCTCACCTTCAGCGGGAACTTCTTCTTGTACTGTTCAACATGAACAAAGGAGTTGATGACCCCGTGGATTACCTTCTGGTTGGGGTCCTCGCCGCAACGGTCACTGGAAGAAGAGAAGCTGGTGTTAGGACTGATCTTTTTACAGTGTTAGTGATTACTTAAATTAATATCACCATGGTGGGAACACACCGTTTTGTGTGAGTAGAGGCTAAATACTAGGCTTTTTACTTTTTACATAATAACTTTTTATATAATTTTTTTGGGGGGAAAAAACACGCCACTGATTAACTCTTATGCTGCGTTGACAAGTCAGAATGACATTGAGTCAACAGAACAGTGCCACAATTATTGCATTTTGCCAGAAGTGTGCCAAGCTTTCGAATGCGTGTGTTGATCCCCCATGTTGACAAACACACTGGGAAATGGGGACTGGGGACACAAGCATATGACATCATCAGCGGGGACAGGGGATTCAATTAGAGGATTCGTTCCACTTGGGGATTAACGAATCCGGGTATTTTGCTAACTTGGAACCAGCTGATGGAACCCAACCCTACTAAGTACTGCAGCCCAATGAGTCCAAATGTCCAGACATTTACCAGTGCACAAGATCTGAACCCAGGCTTTGCAATAATAATAATAATAAAAAAATGCATGGACAAGACATGAACAAAGCAGGTGAAGTCCCAAACTAATTAACTAATAAAAGCTGTGGGGCAACAGGCGCAGCAGAAAATAAGTAATTTCTCTTATCTCTCCAAAAGCAGACAGCTAGACATATTCATTATGCGTATTAGACAATGAAAAGCACATTTCACAAAATAACCACCGGCGGCTCGGCTTGTGTGAAAAACTAACTTTTTGATTTCATTCAGCAGCATCCGGATCAGGACAGCCTGGAGGGGTTCGATCATGAGCTTCCTCCACATATCTAGCGCCAACTGCAACGACAAAGACAATACAGGATATCACCACAACACAGACAGATCCTCTGCGTAGGCCATTCTAGTTGGGCGGTGTAAGGTGAGATCTTGACCTGGGTGCTGGATCACAGAAGTTCATCACATGTGCTCTCCTTACTTTGATCTAATAACCCAGTTGGGTATGGATGTGTGGGCGTGCAGGAACGTCTACCATCTGAAAAGGCTTCAGCTGAGATGCATTTTCTACCAGTGTGTTAATCAGAGACCGTACCTCTCCAATCTCCATGAGCGGCTCGTTCATGTCCACTCCTCCGTAGCCGTACTGTAGGTCTGCCTCCGTTAGCTTGTTCTTCTTGATGAACTGAGTGTTGAGATACCTGAACATAGGGGGCGATTGGGGAGAGTGTTAAACAACTTAGGTAAATGCAGAAATAATGCTGTAATGCATCAACTGCATCTCAAGCAGCTGAAGTAGTAGGCATCTACTGTGTACTGTCGGTCTGTGTGTGTGTGTGTGTATTATCCTCTTATAAAACAATTACAGGAACAATGCATCAATTGCATTTATTTATGCATGATACATAACAATCCTCAATCAAATAAAAAATAATTATGATAATTCATAATAAAAAAGCAATAACATAGGATTGAGGATGTAGCTTCTCTTGTTGTTTTTGCACTGGTCAAAATAATCTTATTCAGAATAGGCTAACAGATAAAAAAAAAATCATATTCAGAACAGGTAAACAGATAAAAACAGCTTATTCAAAATAAATTAACAGATAAAGAACAGTGCAGTAAAGGTTAGGCCAGATTGAACAGAATGGCATTAATGGCAAGAATGTGCTATACCAACAACTTCACAAATAGCAGCATTTCAGCATTTTCATGTGTTCATGAGTTTTATATTTCACTAAAGTATCAATATCAAGAAGCTTAATTTTCCAATCCAAGAACAAGTACTTAGGAGCTGGATCGCCGTCAATCCCAATACTACAGATGCCATCGGTGCACCTCTGGTGTGTTTTAATGTATCTCACAGGAAACAAGGAGTAGGCTAACAGCAGGACAGCTATCAGACGGATTGACAGACAGACACTTGACAGCTGTCATCACAGCGATCTCCATTGGCTGACTCAATCCAGCTTAAATGACAAGTAGTTTTCACAGCTGTGCTGTCTGCTTCTATCAGTGGGACAGCGATGACACTCGCCCCCATTCCTCTCATACGCTCGAGCTTTGACATGTGTAAAACACTAGCATGACTAAGTGCTAAATGACTGCTAAAATGACTGGCTAGTGTAGAGTACCAAATAACCCTGAAAATGAAGGAGGGGGATAGTGACGTGAGGTGTTACCATTTTGACTTGATTCAGGTGGCAATAAGACAAAATACCTCAGTCCAACCTCCACTGGATCATAACTCATCTTTGACAGTATGCCTATATACATAAGTATATGCACATGGAGGTCGGTGAAGGGTAATAAGTGACCCTCTCCTCTATAAAGAGTTGAGCACTACTATGTTACTACTAAAGTCAGCAGCCTCGCTTCCTCTCTCTCGCTCACTCAAAGACACAATAAATCACAAAGGCATACGCATGCACAGGCACAGTCTGGTGGGAAGTACACATAAAAATAGATCTGACGCCTCTCCAAGGGGGTATTGATTTAGAATGAATCAGGACACACCAAATGGCTGTTGGCACTTCACGCTATGCATTTCAAGGTAATATTATAAGTGTACAATAACAACTGTAAGCTGAAAGGCCGCTCGTCACAGAACACAGTATCCCATACAACTGAGACGTCCTGTCTGGAACACTGGCCTCAAAACCCTCAAATCACACTTCACTAGCTTACAACTCAGTCTTTACCTTTTATTACTATTATTACCAAGGTTATGATTCTTTTGCGTATTCTGTATATATCTGTATATCACATCACCAAGCAGAAACAGAGGACGTCAAATGGAGTAATGTTACCTGTATAAGCAGTCCATGTAGTCCGCTCCCTTGCTGTACTCCTCCCAGTATCTGTGGTACATCACTAAAACCTTCTCCTCTGATTCCAGGACTTTCTGAAATGCACACAGATGCGCGACAGCTGTTACAGAAAGCAGCATAATGCGGTAACAAAAAAAAAAATACACTCTGCAAATGTTCTTTGCCAGCCTCTGGAGAGTTGCTGATAGTGTTTACCTTGTACAACTGCCGAACATGATTCTCAAGAAACACCTTGGTCTCTGTGTACAATCTTTCACCCAGGGGCTCTGGGTACGCAACACACAAGGCATAAATGTCACTGGGGTCAGAGTTAAGAATAGATAACAAGGATAAACATGTTTTCATTCTGTTTTACAAACGTACTTAAACTTTTAATATGAATTATTATCTGAATTGTTATTATATTATTATTATTATTATTATTGTATATTATTATATTTTTTCTGTTACTCAGCTACTCCCTACAGATCACTTTACAGTTTTGGTCAAATTTAATGCTTAGCCAGTACCCTAGCCCTAATAAATACAAATAGAGTTAATAGCTCTGCATTTCATTTTGACATCCCACACTTGAAGTATTATTACATACAGTGACAGCGCTAATTTGATGAGTCATATCTTTGCGCACCCTCTTGGTAAACTAACTCTCTAAACTACTAGTGCCTATCTGAATTAGCCATATTTGGTGTTAGACAAGTCTAATACAATAAGCTCTATGCATGCTGCCTGCTGCTTTATTGTACTGACCAGATGTTTCAATTCCTGGCCATAGCCACTGTACTGAAATTTAGCGGAAAACTTTTGTGTTGCAATTCAAATCACAGACTCAAATACTGGGCAAGTTTGCATAGGATACGAGAACCGGTCATTCCATGTGGCTCTCTCCACGTAGTCGAGCATCACAACTGCCTTGATTGTCGTCAGTAGCTTGTTCCATGTCTCGTCAAAATCCACCACCCGCGGCTTCAAGGACATTGTACGGTTTCTCTTTTCGCCTGATAGAACAATAAATACAAGAATAAATGAATGAATGAATGAATTTGGACAGAAATTCACATGGCTGGATAAAATCACCAATTGTAATGGATTAATCCTGTTTTCTAGAATTGACTGGTCTTGTCTGTCATAATGTACCAATCCACCTAAGCATCTTGCAGTTTAGGCAACTTAAAGCAAAAACTCAAAATAGCCTAACTGAAAAGGTTTCAACAGGTTATTGGTCCAGGCCTGAGTAGCAGTACCAAACTTTGCACACAAAGGAAAAACATAGATATATTTGTCAAGGCAGTAAAATAAATATAATAAATTGAATCTCAACCAAAAACATTTTTGTGCCCTTTTTCTGTTTCAGATTATTAGTATGAAGCCCTAGATGGTGTATGGTGTAGTCAATATAAATAATCTCAACATTTGCCATCATAAAGATTTTAAAAAACATCAATAACAGTAATCAAGAGTGCATTACACAGCTGTTACAATAAAGGGCAAAGTTAACAAGTCTCCATCAACATGCAAACCAAGTCAACATAAATTAGGTTTATGATAAATAATCTAATTCAAAACAGCTGCTCACATTAATAAGGTAGCTGACAAACAAAAGATGATATAAACATTGTGGTCAAGTTCATGGGCTGTCACTATTAACGCTCATCAACAATGTACACAGTCAATGGGGTTAACCATTACACATCAATAAAATTGTAACAGAGCGATTTGCCTTGCAAGACTGCTGAATATACCGGTATACACTTCTGTAAGACTTGGGTTTATCTGTGACACAATAATTCTGAGGTTACCTACAAGTAGGAGAAACCAGGCCCTGTGTTGCTTCTCGTCATTCAAACCAGTTGATTTAACGTCACAGAAAACATTGCAACATCATGCACAATTTCCTTGCCCGTTACTTCATATCAACCGACATCCATCTTATACCGTGGAGTGTTAGCAGTACTGAGTAAACACCCTACTTAGAAAGCTATACCATACAGTTATGGAAATGGTAAGTTACTAGCTAGCGAAATGCCAATCCCAAAATAGGAAGGCTAGCTAACAGGCTAACTAGCATCTACCTAGCATGCTACTTCTTCCTGCTAAAGTCCATACAGTTTTACCTGCGGAGGCAGCAAGTTAGCTAGCAGGGAGTTAGCCTAGCTATCGTTAGCAAATGGGCTTCTTCGTTGCAATTTCCCTACATTTGCACTGACAGCACGGCAAACGCTGGTATTATTGTTAACAAGAACAAGTTACTGAGGTCAAGCCAGAAGTTTTGAACAGTACGTACCTCTGTACAGTATTTACTTGTTATAAAACTCAAGTTTCTCCGCTGTCACAGGCTTGATCTGTCTCACTTACAGGTCTTCCATTACGCTACCTCTTGGATTATACCATTGTATCAGCTGGAGGAGTATATTGAACTAACGTTTTATCTTCGTAAAGCTTGTTTGAAGAAATTCTGTTTATTTAATAACATATATACCATTTACACCTATGTATAAAAGTAGGACAAAACCCATTCAGAATGAAGTCACGAAACCACATACTCCGTAGGTAATATCCCTATTTTAAAATGGTATCGGCTAAAACTACGGAAACCTCTTAGGGATTGTGTACAATTCTCGAATGTACTCATCACTAGATAGTACTGTAACCTTTTTTAGTGAGATCACGATGTGCTTTCATTTCAGCCGTGCGGATCACCACCTACCTGGACCAATCCTCAGAGCGAAATACTAGTGTAAAAAGGCAGACGACCTATAACTTTTGTTCGGCCAACAGTTAGCAATGTCCTATAATATTTGTTGCCTTCAAGTGCTCCTGGTAAAGACAATCCTCCCAGTCCACAAGTCGTGAATACGACTGGTCACGCATTCAAGTGCTTTTGGTTGGAAGTAATTACAAAAAAGGCTAATGCATACACTTGGATTTAAGACTATGTGTGATGAAAATATATCTTGTAAGGAAATGCAAACAAGCATTATTCAATTAAAGAAAACAAAGCCCCAGGCAAATATGGTCTGCTTAGTGAGTTTTACAAGTTGTTTCAAGAATATATAAATTAACGTTGCGTATTTAGAGAAGGTATTGAGCTAGGGAAACTGCCTGCCTCTATGTCCCAATGTTTAATTTACCTAACGGCAAAGCCAAACAAAGATCCTCTCATGATAGATAACTGGAGACTCATAACAAAGGCTATTAATTATTACACAAAGTTGTTTGCTATTATTTTTGCATAGATATTAAAGAAAGATAAAGGTATTAACTCAGCAGCTCTATTCCTCTATTTATTAGTTGCACAATCAATGGCACTAACTGCTGAGAAATATGAATTCAGTGGTATCAAATTATCAGATACAGAATTACAGTGCCATCAACTTGCAGATGATACTACAATTTTCTTGCATCATGCATCTGAAGTTAAGGAAGCTTTAGATTGTTCAAACATCTTCTCCTCTGTGTCTGGTCTGTATGTAAAAAAATGGGAAGTATTTGCCTTAAAGAAGATTGGTGGATATCACTGGTATTCCTGTAAAAGATGTAGGCTAATAACATTTTGACCCAAAAAGGTAAAAGATTTGACTTGGCTGTTCAGGGACCTGTCTATAAACATTTATCACATCTGTGGATGTCCCCAATGCAACAATAAGAGAGATCAACTCCAAACTCTTTATTTTTGTTCGGAGAAATAAACCACACTATTTGAAAAAAGCTGTTCTATGTAATTGGCAAGATCAAGATGGTTGAAATGCCCTAGATTTTAAAACATCCAATTAATATTTAAGGTCAAATAGAAAAAAAACTACATTCAGTCCAAAAGCAAAATATGGAACATTATCCCAAATATTATTTTTTAATAAAAATTAGTAGCATTGAGCTTTTTCTAAAGTGCAATTTTGATATAGCAGAAATTTGGAATTCCAGTAACAGCAAAGGAAAATTCTATTGTTTTTGATGCCATACCATATGGACTCATTCGGCTACAACGCATGGGAGTGTTTGTCTCTTGTAGTGAAATGAATAATGCTATCCTACTAGATGGTAACTGTCTCAATGATAAAGGGTGTAACAACATGCATATATGGATATTATACAGTGAATCATTCAATCTACATGCAAAAAAAATATTCTACATTTTGTTAATATAATTTAGAAAAATGGTTGTAATCTTGGAAATAAGATACTGTATCACAAAGGGAGGTTTCTTAAAACAAATGTTATATGTATTACCAGCTTGTCATGTGTTTATGAATCTATCTGCACAAAATTGATGTGGCTGGACCTTGAGCACTACTTTCTTAGGATAACAGGTAGGCTAAACTCATATCAGCAGATATATAGCCTATCACTTGTATTGGGTGATGAGTCAGTTGATAACAATATTTTGTTTTTGATGAATTTATTCATATTGTATGGTAAATACTAGGCTATATTTATATGGATGAAGGAATTGCCATCATTCACTACTTTTCAGTTAGAGATTGAACATTAGGCTACATGGATTAACTTTGGGTGTCTTAATTGTATAGCCTATTTGTTAAAAAAAACAAACTGTATGCAATGTTTCAATAAACACATTTTATCAAGTGAATTGTCATGTCATTGCTGGCTGATGTTTTACTTTAGGAATCACGTGGCACAGAGCTACTTCGTGCTGCAGTGGTAGAATGAAGAGGAGAAAACCTATGTCAGGCATGTAATTGATGTCTTAATTCACTTATTGAAAACACCAGTGCATGAAAACTACAAGCTAAAATCATTAAAATAGTGAAATAGAAACATACAGCAATACTAGTTATTTACATGGAATTGCAAACAGACTATAGCATAGACATAGCTATTGACATGGCTTAGGTCTAAATGGTCTTCTAAATGTTACTTAGTCAATAGAAAATTATTTCCCCAGTCATATTTGCCACTGTAACGCAGTGGATGGCGGTAGTGAGCAATGTGAGCAACTCACAAGACTTGAGATTCTGTTGCGACTAAGCGTTGCTTGGTGTATCATCTATATGCCGAATTTACCAGAAGACCCTATCGATTCTTGAATCGTCTTACGTTATGTTTTATCAGGTATACATTTTTTGCCGACAAGCAAGGCAACATTAAACTGACAGATTTTTGAGTGGAGTTCTCCATGAAAAAGAGTTAACAGAGCCGTCTCAGACAGTTAACTCTTTTGGCCAATCAGAATCGTCGGAGAGATTTATGCCGAACGTTCCTCGTAGATTTAAAGATTTTCAAATACATACAAAGAAAATTTATCGTAGCAATTTATGAACCTCGCAATTTTTGTCAACTTTCAGTTCTATTGTTTTACTCACTCTGCTTGACTGAAGTTCGCCAGGTTTCGCACAACTGGGGCAACACAATTTGACGTGAGTGCATCGCTGGGTCCAGCCAGAATTGGCTACCGATCACGTCAGTTGCTAACAGTGGCTGACACTTGATTCGTTAGCTAGGTTAACGTACTAACGTTAGGGCTTCAATTCGCTAAACCTTGAGCTAGCTGTTATAGCATAGTCCCGGGTCTTATAAGCTATCATTTGATGCCAAAACTTAAAAACTCGCTTATTTGGACTAACGTTAAATTTATGGAGACAAAGTGGAGCAATAACTGATGACTGACAAGCTAATATTATTTGGTCAGTGTGACTGGATAAATAACGTTACATTTAAGTTTACAGGGAACCTCAGCTATTGCCACATGCTGCTCTCCTGTGATTTTTTTTTTTTTTTTTTAAGATATGGCTTGTAAAAAGATTGCTTTATCTTACTACGAAATCAACTTTGGTCTCTTGGGCTATGTTATGGCGAGTGCCTTGTTTAGCTGACATTAGCTGATAATAGTTGTGTTGCTAGCTAGCTACAGATGAGCAACCATAGAGATAAAAGAGCAACAGGCTGCTTCTATTCATTGTATATCACACCTGTCCAGCAGAGGGAGCACTAGTGAATAACCCCCCCCCCCCCCCCCCAATTTCTTCAACAGGACAAGCCACGGAAAGTATTGAGGAGAAGCCGAACAGTGCTTGACAGATCGCACATACTGTAGGTACTGTTGTATTGTCAGTTTTGAGTGATAAATTTAGTTTATTGTTTGGTTAGAAAAAAAAGGTATTATTCACCAGTGAAAGGATAATCCTCTTTTAGATACTGACAAGAGACATTGGCGCCTCAGAAGCAGTTCCCTCTTCCAATATGTCCACAAAGAGAGAGCTTCCCACCAGGCAACAATACAAGTAAGTAGCCTATATCCAGGTATATGGTGATCACATCTGCATTGTCTTACTTAGCATGGTTTACACCCCCCCCCCCCTCAAAAAAAAGGCGAGAATGTAAAGAATGTTGATCTCTGCTCACTCACACCCACCTTATTACTTATTACCTCTTTTCTTTATTATCGTCTGTACTTATTTTTCCCTGTTACTGCTCTGCGAGTTAATGCTGTGGCACCCGAATTTCCCCAAGGGGATTAATAAAGTGATATCTTAAATTATCTTATCTTATCTTAGAAGAAATCAGAGTGAGATGCCACCACCAGCGACCTCAGTTGTTCCCAGAGTCGAGAAAGTGAAGACAGAGGAGACGGTACAGCCAATTGAGCCAAGTGATGTCCTCCCAGTAGGGCCCTCTATTCCTGCAGCTGTTTACCAGACCAGCCAAGGCCAGTACAGTAAGGCTGTGTGCAAGCAGAACATTTACTACCACTACTACTGCTGCTTCTACTATTGTTACTACTACTACTACTACTATTACTAGTGCTACCACTACTACCACTACTACTATTTACTACTTCCACTACTACTACTACTCGTACTACTTCTGCAACTACTACTAATAGTACTACAACTACTACTACTACTAATAATAATGATAAAGTATTTGTTCTACATGGAATTATTTTCAACCTCCAAATGCCAAACATTCAGGCTTGTGCATATAACAAATTTACATTTTACACATTTATCTTTGCCCTTATTTCAAGCTAATTACAGCATAATAAGTAATAAAAGAGTAGAACATTATTGTCGCCATGATCACAACCCAACCCTTTGTTCCCACCCAGTCGCATTCACTTCAGGAGGTCCCATCCGGATCGTGCCTGAGGGAATGCAGAGCATGCCGTCTGTGGCCATGGCTGGCACACCGACAACACAGCCCCTACCCAGCATCCTTCAGTACCCCGGGGAGATCGGAGATGGCCCTCATCAGTATTATATGCCAGCGAATGACATGATACTGCCAGGTAACACCGGGCTTCCTGATTGATTTGAGTGCTGGATATGTCACGACCCAAACACTGACAGTTGGTGATGCACTGATACAGATTCCCCTGAGATATCTCATAGCCCTTAAAAAAACATTAATTTCACCTCAAAAACATGAGGGAATATGCCATTTTATCAGATGAATACAAAGTTTTAATAGTGTAATGGTTTTTATTCAGCTTTCAACCTTTATTTAACCAGGTAAGTCCCATTATGAATCACTTTTTCAAGGGAGACCAAGAAAGCAGCATCGAGACAAACACAAAAGTTGCAGGCCAACAACATACAACAATGCATCAAGGCAGAATACAGTAAATATCTTACAAAAGAAAGAGCAATATAAGATGTATAAAATTAAAATGTAATCAAAATCGCATAAAAGTAAAAATAAAATAAAATCTTCTGTATAAGTGCTCAAAAGTACACTAGACCAAATGTCAAACCAGTAGGTTCACCTATGAACTTTAACTCTTGAACTATACAAAGTAAAGACACCTCTTTACTGAGTCTGCCACAAGATCCTTTAATATCACTATTAGTATCATAACTTCTATAAAGTTTAACCAATATTATCACTACTTAGAGCAGCACTGTATTGGTACTGTGTATCAGGAGGTATTAAGGAAATACTTGTACTCAGTCATCAAAAATAGTACTGTGAACTCCAAGCCACAGTGAAAGCCACATTGAAAGCATCACTTCCAGACAGACCAGACCATTTCATGATAATGCTGGTGAGTGATGTGGTGGGGAAACAGTTACTTGTTGTAGATGAGTCACTTTGAACTCACAGCCTCCGTAAATGATTAAGAAGATACTGTACATTGGAGATCTAAAAAAGAAACATATGATGTCATCATATTGCCTCAACAGACCTCAAGTCCTCTACTTACCTCTCTGTATTACCAGCAGAGGGAGCCAGCTCCCTTATTACGGACTGTGGAATCAACTACTGAAGAGATTATGTTTTGTTTACACACTATTGGCCACCAATAAACCAGTTAACAAAATATTCCTTTCCACCTGTGGTGTCCTGCACACAGCTAGAATAGTCTGCCAGCAAAAAAGTATGAAAAAGATGCAACTGGCAGTTACTCTCTCTGACTGAGCAGAAGGTTACTTCTAATACAAGAGGAAGAAATGCTGACCACGACAGTGTCTCTGATACTGTAGCACTACACTCTCCTTTTTTTGAGTTTGATCCAAACATCCCATTTTGGATTATAAAAAAAGGATGTGTTGGCCAATTTTATTTCTGGCTTACACAAGGAAGTTTTTGGTTGTTAAAAGAGGCTTGTGAGCCACCTTCAACAAGCCATACACTTCAGTCTAGCTGAAGAAAATTCCTCCCCAGCCAAAAGACAAACAGCAGAGCCCCTGACTCATAGCGCTGTGTCGAGGGAGAGAGCAAACCGTGCTGTTGACATCAGGAGGCCAGTGATGTCATGGTGATGTCAATGCCTCTAATTGTAAATTGCACACATAGCCTCGCTGCTGGCTATGGTAACATTTCAGTTAGAGAGAAGACTTGAAGGGGGCAGTTTCTCTTGGAAAACCTGGGAGTAGATATGGCTGTAACTGGGGATGAGACAGAAGCAGGTATGTTTACCATCATTTCTTTTTCTGTCAGATCTCAAAACTGCTTGTTTACATTGTTGTTCACCTGAAATACTCATTTAGGAATGTCTCAAATCATAGTTTTTGAATATGAATGTCACTCTGAGTACAAGGATATAGCTGTTGGGAAAGTGTTTGGAGAAATTCACAATTCGTTTATCATAATTGGGATTGAAAAAAACAACAACCTGTTGATCGTGAGCTTGGCTTTTCAGACGTGAGATTGTTGTTGTTTATGTTTGTCCAAACCACCATTAAACTGCTCAGTAATCCTCCAAATAAGATCTTGAATAGGCTCTTCTAAAATAGCAAAGGAACGGTTGAAATATCAGTGTAATTATTCTCCATAGTCAGCTTTCTGCAACAAGCTGACTACGATAAGAGACATTTTCACAGTGTCTGCTTGTCTCCTCAATCTCCCTCCCTCTCTCTCTCTCCACCCCTCCTCCCTCTCTCTCTCTCCCTCTCTCTTTCTGTGAAATGCTTCAATGCTCTGCCCACTCAAAGCACATAGCAGCAGTGGCTGACGTCACTGCTTTTCCTGGAACAGGCCCCCAGCAGCGACATGTAAATGCTAACCAGCGAATAAGATGTACACTGACGTCAGTCGCTGGTCTGCTGTGATTATAGGCAGTTCCTCTTGCAACAGCAACCCATCACAGAATTAATCATTGGCATATTGCATGATACACAGGGCATAGTTCCCCTGCCACTGAGCAAGCACTCAGCAGAAGGAGAAGTAGATAAGAATGGCACCATCTCTCTTTCTGTTTCGGTGAAACTGCTCAGTCTTGTGTGAATTTTGACTTTGGGTTCTGCAGTTTGTGTGTCAGCAATTAGCCTTCTCTGTAATATTAGGTTAGAGCAGGGGTTCTCAAATGGTTTCATGTCACCAATCCCCCTGGAATCCTTTCAAGGACCCCCCACTTTGAGAGACACTGGTTTTGAGGAACGAAAGTCATATGTGAAAAAAAGTGACAACAGTTCCTTACAAGATTATTTAGGCAGCTATTTATGGCATAAGGTTTTACATGAACAGAAGGGTTCTGCATTGTCTGCTGTAGGTTTATCTGTCTCTAACACACAGTGTATGTGCATGACTTAGCCTGTTGAAAATGCCAAACACCTATGAAAAGGTTTGCCTTAGCAACGCAGACAGTTTCCAGTGCTCCAGTGCCACACTGACAGTGCTGCCTTCTTGTTCCTTCATGTCTCCAGGCACCACAGGTGACATGTCCGCCTACCAGCTGCACAACCCTGGCTCCAGCCTCTCCCAGGGCGGGGCGATGGCCGGCGCACACGGCTCCCAGCAGCCCGCCGAGGACGTCTCGCGAAAGAGGGAGCTCCGCCTGATGAAGAACAGGTAAGAGAGGAGCAGGCAGCTCACACCCCCCAGCCCCAACTCACACTCACCTGCAGTCGCTCGGACGTTCTCCTCCCACTATCGCTCGTGAATCGTACATACTGTGCAGCATACTAACAACACGCTAACAGATGAACGAGAACGGTGCTCCATGTAATAATAAGTTCCGCAAGCCTATCATCATTCCACCGCATGATTCTCCTTCATCCAGGGTGTTTAGCCGCTAATTCTTAGGTTGTCTGCCTGCTATCTGCTCTGTTACCTGTGATTGGAGTGCAGAGTGAGATGTGTGACATGGCTTGTAGCTGTTAGTTATGTGTGTGGATAGGCCAGTTGTGTGTGGATTAGTCCATTGATTGGCTTGTGAGCACTGCTTTTACTGTACTTTCTGCTTGCTGTCTGTGGAAGGGCTTAAGCTTCCAGTCTATTTGCTATAAACAATCACGTGTCATTATTGATGCTGACAGTCACTATTCTTTTTTTCCATTTTTGCATGATCCCCGTCCACATGATGATTTTACAATGGTCTGTCATCATTGAATGTGCTGGGTTGCTTTTTTTAACTGCATGACGTCGTCCTCCTTTGCTTGATTCTATTACGTGATGTCCTAGGCCTAAGTTATCGGGTGTCACAAACAAGTTTCATAATCACCCTCATCTGAACATACTATCCTGCCCACGGGACAAGCCTTAGGAGGCTTTATAATAGGATTTTTCATTTTTCTCTGGTTCAAATTGATTCAAGGCTAGAGAAAGTAACCTTTGTTGTACTTGGGTCTGGAGAAAAGCCCAGTGATGAGACGTATTTTTCACGGAGACTGTTGTTGCTTCCAGGGAGGCTGCCCGGGAGTGCCGGCGAAAGAAGAAGGAATATGTCAAATGCCTCGAAAATCGCGTGGCCGTGCTCGAAAATCAAAACAAGACTCTGATTGAGGAGCTTAGAGCCTTAAAAGACATCTACCGACACAAAGTTGAATGATCGCTGTGACTAGAGGAGGGACTGGGAGAGTATGTGGATTACAGACCGCTTCTATGGGATCTCTTGGAGACTGGTTTTGCGTATACAGACGTACACACACACGCGCGCACACACACACACACACACATATTCCATGCATACACACACTCGCACAGACAAAACACTCCTTGTCCATGCTGTTAATTGTGTTTACACGATGATGTCAATGTTTCTGGCTCTGCGTATCCGTGCGGCACCACCAGCGAAACCGACAGCGTTTCTTCAGGTCAGGGTTACTGCCAGTGAATATCACGAGGAGCTTCTGTCCCTTTTGCACAGGGAGGCTGCCAAAGCGTGCAGGCGGAGGAGGAAGGAGTATGTGAGCTGCCTGGAGACCCGCGTCACCAAACTGGAGACTGAGAATAGGAAGCTGATGGCCAAACTGCAGCTCTTCGACAACATGTAAAGTCAGAGCAGGACTCTAAACACCCTGCCTAGATGTGTCACAAAATGCCTTCGCTATTACTCTCACTATCTCCGCACTGTATTTGCCATTCCTCTGTCATTGGTTTATAGTTATTGGCTATATTCAAAGACCAGTTGATAGCTTTTTGCAACGGTTTATTTTCCCTGGCCAGTGACTTGCCATACAGCTGTCGCGATTGAGGTTTGATCAGGGAAAATGCTGCTAGAAGCCAAATGTTCAAAGGGAATCTGAGCTTCAGGGCTTCACATAGCAAGGTGTATTTTTATTGTATTCCACTTTTAGCAGAGGCTATGTAGTCCCAATGCAACCATAACAGCCTGGAATTATCTCCAACTGACTTTATTAGAATTTGGTTCAGAGACCTGCCAGCATCTGATGAGCATCTCTATGAGGTCCATCCTTTCTAACCTGTGATATGAATATTTATTTGGACAGGCTGGAACGCACTGCATTTGTGTGTGTTTTTAATATCCTGTCCATACAGTTTATAAGAAAGCTGTCATTGTTTTAATATGAATGAATGTATATAGCCCCGTAGAGCACAAGTAACACATGTATGTTGAAATCTTATTAACTTGCTGTCATGGCAGGTATTTTGTTATTATTTTGTTCGCTTCATCTCAATATTAGTGGCTGAATTTTGAAGTCCTCTCTGTAAATTTGTCATTTATGTTATGTTAATGGAATTTTTCTTGTCTTTTTCAGAGGTTCAGTTTTTTTTAACACATTCTTTTTAGTCAGCAATTTCTTATTTCCCCTGCCTCTCCTTTATAATATCAAATCTTTTGTCTTGTTCTGATCACATCCCTGATAATATTTTTTTTTGTTATTTGATTTGCCTCAATAAAGTGCTTGCTCAGTCACTCTGTGTTCTATACTGTCTCAAATATTCAGTAGCTTGGAATTACAGCAGTTGTTTTCACATTGCGAGTCATGTCGCAGCACACAAAACAAAAATGAGTCATGTAAAAATAAATAGCCTTGTAGCACCAACTTGTTATGATAGGAATATGCAGGAATAGCCTCTTGGTAGTGACAGGCACTTTAAGGCCTGGTGGTGGTGTGACTCTTATGTAGTCTTGTGACGCATACACATTGCTCTCTGGTAACCACGGCTCAGAAAGCCCCTAACATGCCTGGTTTGTGAAATTCAAACAAACCTTTGTAAATTAAGTCGGAACAAGTGAGTGCACTGGTCATTAGAGCTGAGATTGAGAGGGAGAAAAGAAATCACAGCACTCTTCTATCCTGAATTAATCAAACAAGTGCTAATGCAAAGGTGCTATTACGAGTGGCTCGGTGTGATGGAGCTTTTATCGCCGTGCTGAGTCTCAACCTTGGAAGTCTGCTTACAGAACACGACGTACTGAACTTTCAGTGAGTCAAATTGATTGTGCTGCTCTCAATGCAAGGGCTGTCACTGATAAAGCGAAGCGTTTTCTCTCCTTTCACACCATTTACTCTTTTCCCTGGATGATGGTGTTGTTATTACATAGTGAGCTGGAGTAGGGGGACGAAGGAGGATGAGTATTTGAACACATTTTCCATGAATCAAATCCAGTGGAATGCGGATGGCGCTGAGGGAAAGGAAAAATTGGCCCAGTTTTCAGTGATGGCATCCTCTGGCTTGCTGGACTGCGGTCAAGTTCCATAAAAAAAGAGCAACTTGAGAATGAGGATGTTGTTCACAAAAAAGATAAACTGTGAAGCTTGTCCAATCACATATCAAGCATATCCATAAACTAACCCAGTCCAAATGTTCAGTACAGTCCTAACTCAGTCAAAATACTCTTCATATACGACTCTGAAAATCTAAGGAAAAGGCAAATGACAAAGACTTGCAATTAGAGTTAATGATTGCTGGAGAGGACTATCAATGGGTAGTGATGGATCAGTAACGATGGGATAGTTGGGACCTGAATCAGAATCACCTTATTTTGCAAGTACAATAAATTTGCACAGGGATTTGTCTTGGTGACTTTGGTGCAGAGGCAAATCAATAACTAACATAGTACTACAAGAACATAATGGCACACATGGAGCAAGGACAACAGGACCTTACATCCAGTACAAAGGACCAGTGCAAATAGACTATACACATCACTCTGCAAATATACATTGAGCGTTCAATCTCTGTATTCAGGCAGCATGGAACAGAGAGTGGCTGCAGCTGAAGAGGGCCATTCCCTATTTTTAATAGGGAATGGCAAAGTTGACCCATCATTATTAGATCTAAGTCCATTTAAGTGTATGTTTTAGTTTATTAAATGGGATTTTTTTTTTCTTTTTCATGGTACATCTCCATTCATGATCGTTGATACTTTGAGCCACCTCTCCACCATTTTGGGTTTAGGTGCATTCCTGCTCTGATGCTCCTCTGTGCTGCTTGTTGGGGAGACCTTAGGAAAAAAAAAGACTGAATAAAGAACCCAATACCACTGAGATTTGACCTGCACCTGGGCCTATTGTGAAACTGCCTTCCTGTCCGCTCTATTACAAAACACAGTCCACTTCCACCCTGATAGAGACAAAACGACACAGTGGAATGTACTTAGTAGGGAACAGGAAATAGGTTTTGACTGAAATAGTGTAGCCGTAGCCATAGAAATTAAATTCATTCAACACTGAAACAAGATTGCACAAATGACACCATGCCAAACGGCGTGTGCTGACACACCGTGGATATAACAATATTAAAATCATAACTTTCATAAAACTTAATGACTTTCATGACATTGTCTCTGGGTTTAGATATCATTGCACACATCAGTCAGACTGTAATATTGAGTGTTGGAATGTTTCCACCTGCTGGGCATTCATACAACTACAGCACACACAAGATTTGAAACAATCAGTTTATCTCCTTATTCACAAAATGTATTCCTCAGTATGTACTGGAGTGGTACATTAGGAGTTAGAAGAGAGATTTATTCCTCTTATTAGTGCAAAACTGTCTTTCTGGTCACTAAAAACATGAAGCAGCCTCACCTCATGTTTCCAATCAGGGTTATTACTTTCCACTATCCTCTATCACCAAATGCAATACAGTTACTATGCCAGCAGGCTGCACTACAGCACCATGCCTGATCATGTAATACAGTAGCCTATTTGAAGCAATGTAATCATACTAAGGGCCTTCATACATTCATAATATACTCCAGCTTCACCCATGCCACTGTGAGGCATCAAAGGCTATTGTCTTGCGTGTCAAAGCAGCATCTCAAAGGATTAGGCTCTTCCTCAGGATTCCACTTTGTTTACGTTAACCGCCACTAATCCTACTTAATCTTGCAGAGAGATTTACTGTGAGCTGCCATTTCACTCCATCAGGGCAACGCAAAGCCCTTATGGACTTGTCGGTCATCAATCAATTTGCTTATGACAGGTCAGATCCAGGGATGTAGTGGAGTGGTTTAGCCACCTAAACTCAGGTTAACACAGGTTTACACACTAATAGTATTCTGAAGTTATTAATCAACTTATTTTTTTGTTTAACACTTCTGACTTTACCCATAATGGTCATCACCCACCTTTTCATCACTGGTCAGAACTGTTCTTCACAATGTAAGTGGATGCAGACTGAAGAATAGGAAAAGTGTATTGGCTTTCATTCTTTACTCCACTGTATTTTATTTCAGGGGCTCCCAAACTTTCTCATGACAATACACTTTAGACCACAAACCCCCTTTTTAACAACGGTTATGTCTTGGACCCCCATCTGAGAAGATTTGTTCTTGTTTGTCTAAACTGTATGTGGGGAGATAATAGTGAAGATAATTAAACCTCTGATCAGAAGAACCCTTATTATACATTCTGTCATTGTGCTGACTTCAAATGAATGAAATAACAGTGAAATGGAACTAATAGTTATTTGAGAGGGTCCTATTCTATTCTACTCTATTCTGTATTTCCTTTTATCCACCTGAGAAACGGCTAACAATGTAATAATTGTTGTCCGTTTATTACACATGGAAGTATTAAGTGTTGTAATGTAAGTATTGTAACCACCCACTTGAACCGGAACCTTTTCCACCACAGGCACAGCGCTGTTGGTTTGTTATGCTGCCTTTAAGTGCTGTCGGAAATATTGAAATTTCGACTAGAGCGCGCATGCACGACCCAAAGTAGTTAACAGTAATGGGAAAGTGGCCGACGTTTAGGGGGTAGGGAGCATGACAGCCGTGCCAACAAATGATTGTTAAAAGGAACATACTTTATTATTGCTATATGGCATTTTTTTTATTTTAGTTGCCACGCATTTTAATAAACTAATAAAGCTATCAATTACACGCCTGATATGCATTTTCTCCTCTTTACCGCTGTAGAGCAAAGTATAGATCTTGGAAACAACATCCACAGAAAAAAATACTTTTGCTACAGGGTCCAGAGTTACTACTTCCAGAGATGTTGGGGCTAAACCAACCTAAACTCAGTTTACCCACTGTGTCCTCGGAACTCGGAGCATACGAGGAGCACCTGAAGGCAGCGCGGCAACGGATGTAGCAGCAGCAGCGGTCTACAGTATCGGCAACCATGTAGCGCTGAGAGCAAATATCTTCCCCTCTAAAGTATCATGTCGTCTGTATTATCAAAATATGTTCATAAAAAGAACTGGACGCTTGGACTGGAATTATAAGTCGAGGGAGTCGACAGTGAAACCGACGCCTGCTTTCTAGAGGCACTGCTTTCGCCAGGAGGTTTGGCAGGGGACGAGTAACGTTAGGCTACTATTCTGATTTATTAGCCTACCTTAACGTTTTGCCAGTTTTTAAATGGCTCCGCTCTCACAGCTGCTCCTATTCTAGACCGGGGAAGGGCGTGTAACGATAACGGGCATCGAGGCTATTTTGTAGTTTGGACCAGGTCTCTCTATCTGCGTTACCGCCCCGTTTTTTCGGTTGTTGTAGTAACGTTAGTATAGCAGGGCAGGAGAGAGCTGAATATACAGTATTGGGTGGGGAATATCAACTGAACTAGCTTAAACCATGGGGAATACAACCTCCTGCTGCGTGTCGTCGAGCCCCAAACACCGGAGGAACAACCACTCCAGGCTCGAGCCCTACCGGCCGGAGCCCGAGCTGAGCCGGGAGGACACGGGCTGCAACCTCCAGCACATCAGCGACAGAGAAAATATAGACGGTAAGCTGAAAACATCTACACCAGACCTCACCCTTTTCACTAATAACATATAAGATGGAAATTATTACTATTATTAGTAATACTACTAATAATAAACAATGCATAATCAATAACGATTTATAATAATAATAATAATAATACTTTAATTTGTTATTATTATCATCACACTTAATCTGTGGGGGCGTAACTATTTACAGACTAGAGTAAATCACTGCCAATTATATATATTTTTTGACATTGTTTTATTATTATGCATTAGTTTAATAGTAATAAAAATACAACTTATTGATACTATTGGGGAGTCATATGGGAGTCATATAGTAGTAGTGCAGAGTGATTTCTATTTGTCTGGAAATACCCACGCCCCCGAAGATTTAGACTACAGCAGTAAATGGATAATAAAGGTTTGTAACATCTTTGGAAAGGAGCCACCCACCCATTACACCAATAAAATAGTTTTATTTGTGTCCTTAGACGTAAATTAGCCTACCAGCATATTGGAAATTACCCAGAGAGCAGTGGTTCCCAAACTGGGGTCCCCAACGGACCCCCAGGGGTCCCTGGGAGGGCTCCAGGAGTTACCCAGCAAAATGAGACCTGGCAGAGAATGTACAGCAGTAACTGTCCTGATCAGAGGTTTCACTGTCCCCACTTCAGTGTAGACTGACAACACAAATCTTCCCAGATTGGGGCAAAGCCTTTGTCAAATGGGGGTCTCAAGTGTCTCTGCTTGGCATGAAAAAGTTTGTGAATGCCTGATCTACAGTGTCCCAAACATTAGTCCATATTTTCCAGTGTAATTTGATGGTGAGCTGAAGTCATTGAGCAGTATGTGATGACTGTATTGCTCAGTGTGGTTGGATGTGTGTGTGTGTGTGTGTGTGTGTTTGTCTGGGTGTGTTATGCGCGTGCGCTAGGCTTGGATATTGCCATTCTTCTGCCAAGTCCAGAAGGCAGTTTCAATGAGTCTGCTGAGGGAGGCATGACATGATGCAGGCCTTTGGGCTTGCGTCATCACCCTGTGTGTGTGTGTGTGTGTGTGTGAGAGAGAGAGAAAGAGAGAGAGAGTGTGTGAGGCTGAGACAGCGTATTGAAGGGTGAGTGTGAATGTACGCTCCAGTGGGAGGTGTTGTGATAATGATGGACCATGTTTATGGCAGGGTGTCCATTCACTTAGAAGCCTCTGGGGAGCTGAATAGGAAATGACCAGCAACATGACTCAACCTTAATTAACACCAGCATTTTCACGCTGTGTATGTTAGAGCAGCGGTTCCCAAAGTGGGGTCCGGAGACCTCCAAGGGTCCTGCAGGAGGTTCCAGGGGGCTCCCCAGCAAAATGAGAAGTTTAATTTTACAATTTTTTCTCTCACTACACATTAGCACAATGAAAGAATGTGTAAGAGTGAGTGTTTTAGTCATAATTTTCCCTTTCCCCACTGTTATCTCCCCAAATACAATATAAACAGTTGTGTAATTCTTCAATGTCAAAACTCTCAGAGATAGGATTCCTTGGGACACAATTTTATCAAATACTAATCTCTCAATCCCTATTCTGCCTATTTCTGTGGTTTTCAAAAAGTCGTATTAACATCTTACAATACCAGATCATGCATAATTTCTTATGATAAAATCAAGCTGGTATGATGTTATCAGACACCCAAAGGAGGCTCAAGCGCAGAGCTCTAGGTGAGTCATTGAGTCTTACTACTTGTTGGTACATACTCCAAGCAGACAGGCGCAGCACCCAACCTGGCACTATCACAGCCTCCCAGCCCTCAAAATTAGTTTGTGACTGCAAAATTATGGCTTTTGTCACGTGTAGTACATGGTCGGGGTACAAATAGTACAAACGGGCCTTCACAGGGGCGGGGCAACATCAGCCAAAAGCAGGAACGGCATGGTGCCACATGGAACTATTTCTTTCTCAGTTTCTCTGGCATGACAGGATTCTTCCTAAAGGGATATTGCTTGGTCTAGATCATGAGCTGCCGAGGAGCCAGTCATCCTTGCTGCCCTCCTCCCCGTGAGGATGGGGCTCCCGGCTCCCTGGGGTGAGTCATCAGGAGCCCCATCCTCACGACGATCTGGACTGTGCCTCTGTCAACATCCTTGTGGACGATAGACCAGTCATGAGATGATTTGACTACGGTTCGTTTGATAGGGGTTTTTGAAAGCTGATACAGATACCGATATTATTGGATGAAGGTGCCGATAGTCAATGTCTTCTGTGTATAAATTTGAATACTTTCCTGTTTGTTTACCCCAGAATTATTTTACTCTTTGCAGCATGGAAAGCCTATGAAACAGCATTTAGACCATTACGAGACACTAAAACGCTCCATTAAAACCCATGAACCCAACAAAATTCTGGTGGTGGGTTAGCAGCTCCTTAAAGCAGGGTGAGGCAGGTTTCATTGCAGTTTTATAAGCTGGTTGAGTAAAATCATATCCTCACCTCCATCATATCCGCAGCGGGCAACGCTGATTGGCCGATATCTGAATTTTGTTGGCCTATATCTTATATATTTGTATAACCCTAGAGTCGAGGCACATCAGGGTCAGACGTGACAGTTTTACACTCATGGTGCTCAATCTCAAGGCTACTTTCTTCTGCTCTCTTTTGAGCAATGAATGAACAAATCTGTAGTGCCTAGCCTTCCATATGTGTTTGGACATTTGGAGTTTAATTACAAATTCTCAAGGTGACAGAGTGAATCCAAACAAGTTTTACACCAACTTTGCCTTCAGAATAAATCGGATGCTGAAAGGAAGGGGAGAGCAATAACATGTACCAAGCTGAAGAGAGGTTTTCACTGCTTTTAGTGTTTGTCTTAAGTTGTTTACTCAAGTCATTAGGGCTGACCCTTTGACCCTGTCGCTGGGCCTCTAATGGCATTCCACAGCCAGGAGACTCTTGTACCTAGCATGGATCCCATGGAGGAACACAGCCTGGTCGCATACACTGTAGATCCTTGTGCCCAAGCCTGGCTATAGACAAGGGTTGACTTAATCTTGAAGGCTTTGTGAACAGTAAATACGGAAAGGTGTTAAGGAGACCATGTGATGCAAGGAGATTTGATATCTGTCTTTTGAAAGTAGCATAAGAGTGAAGAAATTGACTCTCAAGTGTTTAACCAGCCTGATTGGATCTCATAGAGGATAGTCTGTTAGTAATCTAGTGCTTGTGTTTTCTCACTTTTATTTGATTAGGTCTTACCGGAGGGAATGGTATGATCATGTTTGCATACGTGCATGTGTGCGCCCACGTGTCCATGCCTGCCTGTGTTGTTTTGTGACTAGGCACATGTGTGTGTATGTGTATGGGTGTATGTATGCGTATGACTGTAGCTGTGTGACTGGTAGAAAATCAGCAATGAGAACGGCTGACAGTGATGGCGACACACACACTCACACACACACACACACACACACACACACACACACACAGCACACAAAGTGCTCATTGAACAACTCCCTTGCAAGTATGAGTGGGTCTGTCAAGTGGCCCCTTTCACAGTATAATCTGATTTATGCCTCTGCAGTTGCTAGCTCTCCATACATTCCCCTACGTGTTCTCACCTTAATGTATGGTGTTTATGCCAGTTAGTCAGAGATATGGAGGCTGGAGATCCACGCACTGTCCTGACAGCCTATTAATCTCTGTTCATGCCTATTTGTGCTCAGTCTGTTGTGCTTCATAGGCTGTTTTCCACAGGACATATATCTGCTTACCTGGAACAAGCACAGAGATGCTTCTGACCTGTGAAATCCAATACTGTGGCATGGGTCTCTTTAGCACATCAGGGCCAAGCCCATCAATTGCCTTTGACTGTGATAATAATTGTTGACTGCCGCCGATATACAGGCTTAAATAGTAGTTTCATGTTATGGCTGTTATCAGCACAAAGGTTAAATAATTGATTCCCGAGGGGAGGAAATCACTCATGTGGGAAATACCAGCACAATTTTGTGATTTTTGCCTGAATTCATGGCTTGCATGGTTCTTTATATGTTGAGCAGGTTCCACGATCAGGATGAGGCCCAATCTAAACCCATTTTACAGCTGCTATCAGTAGAATTTGAAACTTTGGTGACCCCTTGAGTCCCTTAGTGGTGTTGTTTTACATCACTGTCACAAAGATGTCGCCACTAAATTTGGGCAATGATAACGAAACATTTTGACTAACAGTCATTAACAATGTTATGATCACGAAAGACAGCTAACCTACTGGAGCCTAGCAATATAGTAAAGTGGATCTATTCTTCTTGACAATATTCATGTGGTTATCCTGATTATTCCAGGACTGTAGTAACTGCAACTACAGCAACATTTGATGCTGCACACCTAGCTGTGGGACTGTACTGCATCTGTACTTGTCTATTTGTTTGTGTATGAACAAATAAGTCAGCAAGTGAGTCATCTTTCTGGTTGAGGCTCTATCTTTATGCTGTAAGTCAATCCTGTACATTTTTCAGGAAATTGTACCCTGGGGCAAATAGAATAAACACATGCTCATGCTCACAACCACATTGAATTGAACAATTTTCATGGCGGTGGTCTCATTTTTTCTACGGTCATTATAATATGCTATCAAAATGCATTTGTGAATTATATATTGAGGTTAAATATTCTACACATGGGGGCTTTAATTTAAGTAAAAAATGCATAGGTAGTTATTTGAACATAAAGCTGTGTTTGTTGGCTTTGTGGAGATTAGACATCATCTGGAAGCAACAATGTGGATATAAAAGCTTTATCAGCATGACTTCACACTGCAAAAATATATCTTCCAAATGGAAGTGATACTTTCAGTTTTTTTCCAATGCAAAGGAATGAAAAAACTTCTCTTCTTATGTGTCATTGTCTTGACGTTAGTGAAGTGATTTAGCTTATTCTGCCTTGTTACAACATATTGACACTTGTTTGTAGAAAATTTCTTTTTTGAGATTAATATTTGTATTCCTTTTTCCCCATGTATTCATACATAACAGAACATAATATAATTTCTTAATAAATAAATAAATAAAGGAAAATACAAATACGTGAATAAAGAGATGAAAATCTCTGAAACAACTTTAAATCTGAAAATGAGATTAAATGACTTGTTAAAATGGACACTTTTTGCAGTGTATGGGAGAGAAATGCTTCCTCTGCAGGAGGAGGAGAGGAAGATGGAGGAAGAGATTCATTAATCAGAGATTAATTAAGATTAAAGATTGTCATCTAAAGATCAAAAAAGCCTAGCTCACCTTCTCAGAGCACAAAAGAGAGGGATATTCTGTGCAATCCCCAGACTCTCCAAACCAATGGCCAAGCTATTTATAGCCTGATTTGATTGGAGGGCATTGTATTGGTGTATTGTTGTATAGCAGCCCTCAGCAGAAGCAGCACCAGGCCTTGATGTGAAACGACTCAGAAATAAGAGAGAAAGGGAGCGGTATGGAAGATGAAACAGATGGATCTCTAACCCTGTTTGGGTTTTATTTAACAAAGACATCTGTAAATGAGCAATGGCCCTGGGCCTAGCGTTCGTCTCTGTCTCATCAGTGTTAAAGTTAGTTATTTCTGGAGCACACACACATGCACGCACACACGCACGCACACACACACACACACACACACACAGACACACTGATGAGTCCTCCTAGCAGGCTAATTGAAATCTGGACATGGATTATTCATGCCTGGTTGATGAGCCTGGGGAGTCTCCAAACTGTGAATTCCAGACAATTTGACCTAGATGTACAATGTATGATACTATTTTGTTTTGATTTTTGGCAAGGCGAGAAATGGTCTTCATTGTGTCTCTGGAATAGGGCTGCAACTAACGATTATTTCCATGGTCGATTAATCTGTCGATTATTTTCTCGATTAATCGATTAGTTGTTTGGTCTATAAAATGTCAGAAAATGGTGAAAAATGTGGATCAGTGTTTCCCAAAGCCCAAGATGACGTCCTCAAATGTCTTGTTTTGTCCACAACCCAAAGATATTCAGTTTACTGTCATAGAGGAGTAAAGAAACCAGAAAATATTCACATTTAAGAAGCTGGAATCAGAGAATTTTGACTTATTTTTCTTAAAAAAATGACTCAAACCGATTAATCGATTATCAAAATAGTTGGCGATTAATTTAATAGTTGACAACTAATCGATTAATTAATTAATCGTTGCAGCTCTACTCCGGAACTGCATCTATTATATCCTGCATATTGACGTGTATACACAGAATCACACGCATAAACACTTACGTTTACATTTAGCGGACGCTCTTATCTGACATTACTTACAGTGAGTGCAACAGTAGAATAAGCTCAAATTCTTAGATCACCATCATTACCAGTAGTAAGGACTAGCAAGAGTCAGAGCCATAGTGCCCTGACAGTATCGCTGTGACCAAATAAACATCATGTAAAGACAAGTGCTAGATACAAAATAAAAATAAGAGGTCACCTGACAAGACAGACATACACACACTCCCAATAGGCAGCCGAAGTTGACATAATGTCCGGGTTGACTTTGTTATTATATGGGAGGTTACTTCATATAAGCAATCTAATAAGCATATGTAGTAGAAGTACACAAGGCAGGTTGAGGGAAAGTGTTGTAAAGTAAATTGCAGCACCCATCACAAAGTAACCCCTGGAATGCACTGAACATCACAGATCATAACAGTGTAAAATTATCTGATGGTGGAATTTTCTTTGTATTAGCATTTTCTGAAATGTCTGGATAAAATGAATGGGCAATTTACTTATGGAACCAGAGCCTCTCAAAAACAAGGCAGGCACGTTTAAAATGTACAGCCAGTGTAGCAACAGCACATACAAATGTGTGATAAATTATGTCATATTTAGTGTTGTGTCTGTGACATTTACATGACGATCCCTGTGGGCGTTCGTCACATCATCATCATTCTGTCATTCATTCTGTTGATCCGTCTGTCCCCTGGGGTCTTCCAGTCTGGGATGCCCTCACTCTTCCCTCCCGCTCCTCTCCTACTCCCCCATTACTCCAGATAAAGTGTCTGCCTGGGTCTCAGGTGTTGGTGCTCTGTACTACTGAACACCCCATCCATTGGCCTGCCACCATAGACCTTCTGCTGGAATTGATTCTCCTTCCATAGCACTTCGCCTGCCATTGCATATTAAAAAGCCAGTGCAATTACCCTACGTTAATTGGGCTATCTTGTTTGTGCGGTTGTATTTTAACCTTTATCTTATCCAGGGATAGTTGATGGAGCACGCAAGCTCTTTTTCAGCAACACCCCACTTCATGTTTACACAGTTACGCACATTCACATGTGGGAGCTTCCCAGTACAACTAGAGTCTTCTAATGTTGATCGTGGAGCAGCGCTGCTGGAGTAATTGGGGGTAAAGTGCCTTTTTCATCTAGATTGTAGTTGTTGAAGGAGGGGACAATTTTTCTTATACTTTCCCTACCCAGCTGGTCTGGTAATTTGAACCCACAACCTTCCAGTCACAAGGCCACCTCTCTATCCCCATGCTTGAGTATAGGTGTCTTTCTGCCCATGTGTCAGGCTGAAAAAAAACATCCTATTGAAACATTGTAATGATACAGCTGTTATAGACAATAGAATTGAGGCACAAGGGCTTAAATGGAGGCCAAACTGGAAGCCTGCTATTGGCTGCTAACCTATTAAGCACATGAGCATCTCAGCAAATAGCATAAATAGCTGTGACAGTTGAAAGATGCTCTGAATCACGTCTGTTTAAGTGCGTCACAAACATCACCACGGCAAAACACATTTATCTACTCGACCACTTTTTATTTTCGCTGATGAAAGCCAACAATTTGCCAAATGGAATAACACATTATTTCAGAGAAAACTGTTTCCATTTTAAAAACAAATTGACTGATTCACAAAGTGTTAATGAAAATGCAATTGCCTGTGACAATCTCATTCTGGTGCCTCGTTCGGCCTGCGCGTGGGAAGATGCATCTACTGCCCACAAATTACCCAGTCTCGCTTTCACTCATAGCGCTGCTGTCTCTAGAGAAATTCTGTCAGTTATGATAAAGGGAAGGCATGAAGCCCCTGAATCATGATGATGGTGAATGCTAATTAAAATAAAAGAACGTGTGTCTCTGTGTGAAAGAGAGGACTAAAACGCATGCCAAAGTTGTGTCTGACTTCTTATAGCCCGTTCTGTGGTTTCCACAGATGACTGAAGGAGATGAATAATTCGATACATCAATGAAAACTGGTGAACTCATTTGATGCCTTGGCAGCAGCTGTGGGTGGGGTGGGGTGTAGGGGGATATTGTCATTATGTTGGCTGATCAGGTGAGTTCCTTATTCACAGTTAAGTTCAAAAGTTGATGGTCTGCATTTGTAAAATAATGCTGCCATTGTGTGAAAACCTTGAAACTCTTTTTTTTTCTCCCTGGAATTGGTTTTGCATGATCTTTTATATGCTGAAAATGATGGCTATATGACCCTAAGGCCCATAAAGCCTAGCCTAATCAAAACCTTTTGTAAAATTTCACAAGTACATTTTCTTCAATGTCAGAAGGAGAAATGGTTCTCAGAATTCATAAAAGCTTGGTTTTTGGAGATGGAAAGTGGCATTGGCAATCTAGTCTCGTAGCGATGATGCTAACATGCAGCCTAAAGATATCTATCCTGTCATTTAGAACAGGAGATTAGGTTTTCACACTGAAGTTAAAAAGTGAAAGAGGAAGAAAAACACAAGTTGTCAAGGTGAATAAAAGAAACCGTTGGGGGCTTATGAAAACATCCCACCCCAGTAGAAGAAATCAAGAAGACAGAGATAAAATCAGAGAATGTTTTATACAGGTAGGTGGAATGTCAACATTTTATTTGTGGGACGGCAGAGGAAGTGTTAAACAGTCGAGTTCCAACCATGTCCACTCACAGCTATTTATAGGTGTTTTTTGAAGTCTGGCCTGATGCTCCCTCTGGGGCTAAAGCAATCGCTAACAGGAGCAAGCTTGAAAAAGGGTTTCCCCTTATTCCTGCTCTGAATACTTCGGTTCCCCCTCTGATAGTGGGAGTGGAGTGATGCTTTTCTGTGTTTGAGGCATAACCTGGTGTATGGGAAAGAGAGCAGGAGGTCCTGGAAGTCTTTTACCCTAATGACAAATGTGGCTGTTCACATTTGTTCTGGAAGGGCAACCTTTCTGAAGAGGGTGATTATTTGCTGTGTTAAGGCAAGCATGTGCACACACACACACACACATCAAAGTGTATTCAAGGGCAACACTAAAGTCACTTAGAGGGAGCCTTTAAAAGTTGCTACAAAACCACCACACATTTGACAACTGACAACACCAACACATCGCCGGCTCAGTTGAAAAAAGGATTGATATGAATGTCAAATGTAGGCATTAGATAAGTGTCTTGTTAGTAAAACTAAGCAAGAGTTAGCCTATATTTTCTTCACTCTTTTGATTTTGCTTACTTGATGACATGAATGACATTAATTTACTCAGCCATAGTAAAATGTGTACTTTAAGCTGCACTAGCCAAGATTTTATGTAAAAATACACCCGTCTGACCTGGTCAATAACAAATATCTAATTGAAGTCCTGGGATAGCCAATGAGAGTTGCGCATGAGAGAGAAAAAGATTTGTAAGGCTCTCAAAGGAAAGAAATACAAGAATTGTGGAAGAAAAATGTTTCACTTCCGTGTTTGTTTTGATTCCATGTTGTAGTAGCACGAGAGCTCAGGTTTCTGCAAGATGGCTGAGTTGCAAGGCATGGGAAGTTGGTTAGTATGTGATCCCAGTCTTAACCTCGTCATTAAGTGTGTGATCCCCAAATCCATCTGGTCGTCAAGTGTGTGATCCCCAAACCCAACTGGTTGTCAAGTGTGTTCCCAAAATCCAACATCAAATCAAATATGTGTTCCCCCGAGTCCAACTGTGTGTGCTTCTACAATGCAAGAAGAAAAAACCCCCCCGCAAATGCCAGTTGTTGAGTGTGTGATGTCAAAGCTTTTCCACAGTCAGTCATGCAGTGTGCCCCCACTCTAAGCAGATTCCCATCCATGCTTTTGAATGCAATAATCAGAATTCAGCTTACATAATGCAATCTGTCTGTTTGCTCGCTGAAGTGGCGCTTTCGGCTATGTGCGTGCTCGGGAATGGGACTTGACAGCAATTAGATGGGGTGCTTTGGAGCTCAAGAGATCATTTGGACACAGCTGTCGGCTGGCCGCTCACATTACTGCGCTGTTTAGACTGTGAAATGGGAGAGGCTACTGTCCCTCTGTCTTTCTTCCAGCAGAGGAAACGGAGACACCCGAATGCTACAGAGAGATAGATGAAGTTGGACAGGACAGGTCCAAATCATGTCTCAAGTCTTTGAGGGACAAGTCTGAGTCAAGTCTCAAGTCTTTGGTCACAAGTCTGAATCGAGTCTGTAGATAGGAAACTATAGCTATAGATAGGAACCACAAGTGTACATAATCACTTCATACATTATATTACCCTGCAATAGGAAAAAACAATAGATGTGGTTTATGGTTTTTCATCACTCTTTCCTTTCAGCACTCCTGTTTCCCCCTTCTCTGGTCCATAGGCAAAGTGCTGAGGTCCCAACTCTTACTGGCTGTTCTTGACACACAGTAAATATTGCTTATAGTAATGCAGATATTGTGCTAATACTGACCTATCCGGGTGTGCTCTCAGGTGTCTGATAAAGTTTGACATCCAGGATATTTTATTGTGATAGAGCAGGCTTTGCAAATGTCAGTTCTTTTATTGGGTCCAGCAGAATGTTACGTCATAGTCATGGGCAACCTAAAAATAAACACTTCAAATCTTTTTATACAATAGACATGTCATTCATGTCAGTCTGAGTCTAGTCTGAAGTCATTTGAGAACAAATTCAAGTTGAGTCTGAAGCCAATATATGCGCGACTTATTCAAGTCGCCATCCCTGAGAGAGAAGCATAAATATTCCAGATTTCTTTCATTTAGTTGTGTAGAGAGGAGTATTAATCTCTCTCTCTCTCTCTCTCTCTCTCTCTCTCTCTCTCTCTCTCTCTCTCTCTCTCTCTCTCTCTCTCTCTCTCTCTCTCTTTCTCTCTCTCACTCTCTCTATCCTATCTCTCTTCTCTTTCCCTCATTCTTGCTATCTCTCTTCGCTCTCTCTCGCTCTGTTCCACAGATTAATTTGGTTTAATAAAAGGTCTGTCCAAACTTGGGAGTGATCCAAATTATCCTCATTGAGAGAAACATTATTTCTCTCTCTGTGTCGTCCCCACCCATGATGCCCTGGCTGCCAGTCATGTGACTCTCTTATCATGGCTCATGAATAGCTCCCATTATCCTGAAGTAGTAGGTCTCTTAAAGTACCTCAATGAAAAGGCCAATACAACTGCTACTGTATGGGCCATAGGGGAATACCTTATCTGCTGCTGTCAGATGAAAGCCAACTCATCCTCAAACAGTGTTTTTCAGGGATGAAGGAAAAGAATACTTAATTTTTTATTAACAGCCATGCACTGTATCTTTGAAACAATAGAGATTCATGGGTCTGAGGTTGATATAACTCTTGACACAAAGCTGAACACGCTCTGCAAAAACTTTACATCTAATCATCATCTAGTCATCTAATTTGTTAGATGTTATAATTTGAGTCTTAAAATGAGTGAAATATTTTCTTAAAACAAGTGAAAAAAAAAACTGCCACTCGATTTTATGCTTTCATTTGATTTGTGTTTTTTTTTTCTACGACCACAATGCCATATTGAAAGTTTGAAGGAAATGGAAGGATGAGGAAATGCATTGACTCACACATCCACTCCGGGCAGCCATTCTCATGACATGACATCAGCCCTACAGCTGCTTCTGGTGGATTTGAAGCACAAGCTGTGGATGCAGCAGCCAACTTTTTTCCCTAGACATCTTTCCTTCCATGCTTGACCCCTAACTTGAGTTTTATAGGTAAAATAAACAACGGAGCACCTCTCTGGAGGCCATCCACAAGGAACACAGAGAAACACTGTGAAAAATGTCCATATTTTTAGTCTCATATTCATTCTTTAAATATTTTTTCTTAAAACAAGTGCAAATTTGTTGGTGAGATAGTGGGGTGAGATAATTCAACTTGTTGAATTTCACTACAAATGTCAGGAGCAAAATGCTCTACTAATATCAAGAAAATTACACTTTATTCAAGAAGATTCATGAAAGTTGATTTGCATTGGAAATATACAATTATCTCACCCCATTGGCAGATTTTTTTCACATGTTTTAAGAAACATAGTGTTTTAAAGACTCAGTACTTAATTAGCAGCATTATAGAATAGAATAGAATAACTGTACTGGCAGACTAGGAAAACTACAAAAAGCAGAAAAGTAAGGAAAACGTAGCACTATTTGAATTAGTTTTACTGGGGAAGGTCCTGTAATGTAATTTTTATGCACTATGTATGTAATTCCTGAAGGCCATTTGTACAGGATAAAGGATCTCTGTGATTTGCCTCACATTACCGCTTGTAGCCCAGATGTAAAACATCATGATCTACACTTCCACTTTTATGCAGTCGGACATTCTGCCAACCACCAAAAACATGATGCAACAACATTATGGAGATGTTGTTGGATTGCTATTATCTCTGAGTTTGCTGAAACACAGTAGGTCATTTGCTTTAGATTTTTTTTCTTTCTGGATGTTCTGGAAAAAATTACAGACATGGCCAATTTGTACTGGATTAAAAGTATGGATGCTGTTCACAGGATCCTCTCCCCCTCTGAGAATATGGCTTTTTGATGGAGCAGGGAAAGTAGTCTCTGAAGCCGTGTTTTTGTGGTGGCTGTAACGGAGTCGGGGCTAAATTTGCCAGCTAACTGAGCGTGCAGCCATCAGATGGGACCGCTGGAGTTGGCGGTGTTTTGGCAAGCAGGTGTGGAGGTAATTAGCTGGTGCTGATTGGCTGATCTGAAGTCGCCCCGGGCTGCTGTAGTCAGCACGGTGCAACCAACCCTGACAGGCAATACAGCCGACAGCAGACATCTGGACTGGACGTGATGGGTCATTGCGACTGTTTGCTTCAGTCTGAGTATGGTGTAGCCACTGTGTGATCTGTTAGTTTTCAACAAGAGGGATGGGTGAAACGTGTTGCTTTCCATTGTATCTCAACTAACAAAATAATGTTATTGATCCTTAAGGGTGCGTATCAAATTCTCCTTCCCTCCATGGAGTTAAAGGACAATTCCAGCGTGATTTTAGTTTTTTCTCATTTCCTGCATTCCCTTAGTGCTTTACATCACTGTAGATTGTTTTTTACAATTCCTTTCGTAGCCATTGAACATGGCTGATAAAAGTGATTCTCATTCTGACGTGTTTCAGTGTGTTTGTGTTGATGCATGCGTGTTCATGCCTGTGTGTGTGTGGGTGTGTGTGCATGCCAATGTTTGCGTGCGTTGTGTGGAAATGTCAACACAGACAGAGTGTGACAGAGCTTGGCACAGATGGCCTTCCTATCATCCTCGGCTCCTTCCACAGCTTGACACCGGACGGACCTCACAGAGAGAGAGGGAGAGAGAGAGAAAGAGAAAGAGAGAGAGAGAGTTGGAAGGAACAAGGAGTAGTGAGAGGAGACGGGGTGGTGTGGCAGGCTAATGCCTCATTGGACCAGTAAACTCTTCCTGTAACATTTATGTGACGAACATTCAGGGCAGGATACTTTTTTTTGTAAATCGGCCACAGAATATTATCAGACACGTAAATTTCTTTGCAGCCAAGGCGACTTTTAGAATATAAAAGAGTGATTGAACACAGGCTAGCCAAAGTGTGTAGTAATTGATTAACAAAAATTAACTGTCATTTAGCTGGTGGCTAGTGGTTATTTTCCTCCTCTGCTAACATTTACTGTCATTTGCCATATTTTCATCCAGCTGTCAAGGGAATTCTAGGTGAACCTTTGAATTGATGCAATAAGTGTATGTTTCCATCAGCTTGGTTGAAGTGAATAAATGGGCTTCCTGAACATAGAATGAAGCTACGTTTGAAACACTTCCACACCAAAAAAGGAAAGAGTTTTCAAGAATTGATTAGCAAACTTGTCCGAAGACCGAAACAAAGAAATGCACTTGACAGTATTCTGCGCTAACTAATGACCATAGAACCATGAAGGGTGCATGAACATTTCTGTGAAGTTGTGATGGACAGATGTTTTACAAACGTTGCCACATCAGTATTTATTCAACAACTTTTTCATCACTATTTATCACATAATCTTTACTGACAAAAGTCTTCCTTCTTCCACCTCAAGCAAGGATAAAAACCTTTTTTGTGGTATTGCGGAAATTTGATCAAAATTTGCAGTTCCATCCAGCTTTTGTTACTCGTTTTGCATAGAAATACTTAGATGGAAACCCATTTACTGAACAGGATGGTTATGTGCGCGGCCCTGGAATGTCATCTAGCCCATACCGTCTGTCCAGCCTGCTGCCTGCAGAGATAGCGATGATATTTTCAGACTTTTCTCCCAGACTTGACTGATGTAGATCCCCGCTAGCACTGCATGGATCATGTTCTGTAGAGCCAGATGGTCAGTGGTAGGAGAGGAACCGAGGGGGTCGTATTGCCTCGTCTACACAAAACACACAGTCGGACATCGCCGAGCTACGTGTCTTTCGTCATCCTGAAACGCATGTCTTTTGTACCTTTGTATTTCCACTGGCCCCAGTTATAGAGCATGCATGATATATGTGTCATTGATCTGCAGGGAAATTTGATTGTGGTTGATTGTTGACAGCTAAAATATATCAGAATATGCAGTCACAGAGATACAGCTACACAGTGTGATATTGCAAGAGCGAGAGAGATGTGTGTACAAGTTGATTTTCCCCTGTTTGACTACTCAGTGCGTGGTCTAAACGGGTATTTGAGTATTTGAATATTCAGATATTCTGTGCATGCCAATATTTATTAAAGCTAAAGCGGATTATAACACTTTACGCTGCATACGGTACTGATTGGTTGTATGTCTTTTGCAGTCATGTTGGCATGAGGGCCTGCTTTGGCTTCTGTCACACTTTCATGGAGCTTGCACAAATGTTGTCATGCTAGTTTGGCTAGGTCCATCTTCCTCAAAAAGCTGGATGCTTTTGGAGCCATGATATGACAACTCCGTTCCACATACCTTACAATGAACAAGATTGTACTGTACTTTCTAGAACTTTGCCTACGCTGGGTTTCGTGTGTCTTTTGATATTGACATAATTGCTATCAAAAACAGCTACCCAAGCATGAGTCAGAGATAATGCCAGAGAGTGCAGAACATTTTTTGACACTAAAACCTTTCTACTTACTGGTTTACAGCCATAGCTTACTCAGCTGTTTGAGCTCTACATAGTCCTAAAATGATTCTAATGACGTATCTCAGTATTTAAAGCTGCAGTAGGTAACTTTTATGGATTAACATTTATTTAGAAGTATTAAAAATAAATCGGCAGGTTTGGTGGCCAAAGACGAGCAGGATAGTATGTGAGAATCTCAGAAACAGTGGTAGCCCCATTCCTCTGCTATTCTCATTTCAAAGTGAAATGTGTCCCTTCCAACCAATGAGTGACTCTAGTGTGTGTGTGTGTGTGACATGTCTTGTGTGTGTGTTATGCCTGCATGGGGGCATATGTGCATGTAGCAGCCTCCCCGCCAGCCTCAAACACCCTAACTCGTCCCCTCCTCAGCGGGCACTTGGCTCTAGCCTGCATTTCCTTGTTTCTAAATCCCTCTAGTGCCCCTAATTGGCCAGTTCCTCTCCATGTGTCAGCACCCATAGGACCCTGACCTCTCAGTGAGGCGTCCTGGCAGCTGCGGCACCAGCCCCCGTGTATTGTAATTGCTCTCACACAGTGTGTCTATCCTGATGGACGCTGTGAATGAGGCTACACCACAGTTGAGCCTCTACTCTCTGTTACTTGGTTACAATTCAGTTACTTTGTTTTCATGTCTTTATCAGAAACAATACTGCCAATGCAATACAAAATGTAAATTTTCAGAAACCAACAACCAACAGTTTTTTACTTTCAGACTATACTCGGTACATAATTACCAATAATGTAGAAACCATTGTATGTGTTTTTGTCTGTGTGTGCGTGTGAGTCTGAGTATGCATGTGCATCTGCATACATGTTTGTGTGCTTATGTGTCTCACAAAGACAGTGGCGTTAGTGGCATTTTGCCTGCGATTATGTGTAAAAGTTCTGTGTGTGTGTGTGTGTGTGTGTGTGTGTGTGTGTGTGTGTGGGCTGCGCACGCATCTTGGCCACTGTCCCTCAGGTTGTGGCATTTCTCAACATATCATTATGTATATCATTATATTCTCTGTTTTTCTTTGTTTATCTTCACCTGGCTTTTTCTCTCATTCTCTCTGCTATCTAAGAAAGCAATGCAATGATTAAAGTTTCTGGTCGATGTACAGTGTCACACTGTGTCACTTTGAATCCTCAAGCACAATGAGACCCAGCTGCAATTAGTACAGAAGAGGGTGAGGGAGACAGAGAGAGAGGGAAAGAAAGGAAGAAAAAGACAGTGAGCCTGGCTGTCTGTCTTTGCCTTTGATGGGCCTGCCTCTACCATCTGAATCGTTTCAAGCCTGCGTTGCCTAGTTACAGTGAGCAGAGGATGAGGGGATGGGAGGGGAGAGAGAGAGAGAGACACACACAGAGAGAGAGGGTGGGTGTATGGCTCTCAGTTGGGTGCAGAGTAAAGGAGGCCTTTCCCTGCCCATCGGCTCTCCAACCCCTAACATCCCTCTCTTCTAGGCTCTCTCTCTCTCTCTCTCTCTCTCTATCTCTCTCTCTCTCTCACTCACTCTCTCTCTCTCTCTCTCTCTCTCTCGCTCTCTCTCTCTGTGGTGGATAAGATAGTAAATGACAATTGTTGCTGACAAATATGTTGAGTTGGGTACCTGATGTTCTGGTGGGGGTACAGATATTTTGGATATGAGATGACAGTGTGTCATGTATGGGTCAATTATCAACTGGACAGCAAGAGTGTCAGTTTTCATCAGAATTACACTTGGATTTGTGTTTCATGTGTGTCTCTTCATGCATGTATCAAGGGGTTTATGCCAAAAATGCTATATATCCATTTTAGAAAAAAAAAATGATATGCAAAGTTCTTAACATGGTAATCCTTGAGATCCTTGGTTTTTATTTTGATGACATCTTTGGTTCTAAGTGCTCATTGCTGTAGTGTTTCTGCACTGCACTTCCCAGAGATCACCTGTCAGTCAGTGTGTCAAGGGCTGTAACGTCTTTTTCCTTGGCTTTTCTGAAGATGAAGTTTGAGTTTCTGTAGCTGGCGCTCTTTTCTTTGTCTGTTCAGCCATGGTGGCTATCACTGCTCGCGCTCTGTTTCTGTTTATTCCAAATAAACCTGCTGCTGTCAGAAAGATGCATCACTTCCTGTCCACCAGAGGATTTTTCTCAGGAAAGACCTACCAGACACTGGGTGTTAAGAACAGCAAATGTAAAAGCTTTCATGAACTGTGTATAGATTGAATAGCAAAACGGACATTTATTAATATGAAAATGTTGAGGATCGTGACTTTAAGATGACTCAAAACTTTAGTAGCAGTAGCCCATCTTGTGCTTTACTTTCATGTGAGCAATCATTTTGTAAGAGAGTGTTACAGTGTTTCCCATACAATGTTAATATTTGGATTCATTTCACGCATGGAGCTGGCAGTTCGCACTGATGTAGTGTTCAAACAATCAAGACCTAATGCTGCCAAATGCTGAAAGTGTGTTAGTGAACTATAATGACCATAATTCGTAGTCTTAGTAATCAGATGGAAGTATAATAGTCAGCTAATGTTCCAATGCCATTAGCCTATATTAGATTGAAAGACTTTAATGCCTGAAAAAAATATGAGTTACTGGGCTCCCCCCCCCCCCCCAAACACTGGTGCTATCAAATGGTGGATATGTCATTTTGGAGTAAAACTCCAAAGATAGGGTGGAGCTGGATATGGGGGAGCAGGAATGATGTAAATGTTTTGGAGTGCAGCCACGCCAGTCAGTCTCTTCCTCCCTTTGCCTCTTCCTTTTCATCTCCGTCTGTCTGCATGTCTTGGAATGCTTATATAGATTTTTTACATCGTTGTATGTTTGTCTTTCTGCAACTTTCATGGTGCCTGTCTAGCCAGGTCTCCCTTAAAGCAGTTATTCTTGGTGTGTAGGCTCCATCACTGTACTCCTCTGCCATGCCCTGTTCTGTTCCATTTCAGCCTCACCTAATTACAGCCATCCGTCAAGTAAAAGTAATCATCAGCAGCGCTCCACATCCAGCACCATCAGTATGCATGACCAGGTACACTGCCAGGGAGTGACATGGCAACAAATCACGGTGATGGAGTGTTGGCATTTTGGGGTGGATGTTTTAATATAGTCCTCACACGCGGAGCCGTGAGACAGTATTTTATCGTAGTCCCTCGCAGGGTCATTCCTCATGCGAGTCCAGGATGTCACCCCCTCTCAGAGCAGGAAGTGGCTGTCCAACTGTCCAGGCAGACAGGAAGTGTGGTGTGTGTGGTATGTGTGAAGGGTGGATCTCCCAGATGTGTGTGTGTGTGTGGGGGGGGATTCAATGTTTGCATGACTGAATAAGTAAATAACTGGATCTGTTTCATGAACATGGGCACTCAATGTTTTACACGAACACCGACACTTTCCTATGGATATTTTACATGTATATAGACATTTTAGTAGAGATATTTTACATATATATGTCCTTTGCACCTCAAAATGTCAGAATTACATGCAAGTATCCTACTAGATTCCGTATAAAATTTTTCATGTGGGTGGAGATGCCGAGGATTGATTCGCGATTTTAAGTGAAGAGACACGATTTGGTCTGGTGTTTTGAAGTTAGACCTATAGTTTTCACTTGACTTGAAATTCTTATGTGACATATAGGAGGCTTTAAATGTCAATGTATAACAGGGAGTAACGAGGAGTGTGAAACATCACTTGAAATTTTTATGCGGCATATAGGAGGCTTGAGGTCGATAGATAACGAGGAGTGTGAAGCATCACTTGATGGTGGATGTCTTTCCCAGAACCCAGACTGAGTGTGAAGGCTGCATTATGTTCGGCACTTCTTTTGTCAGGTTTGATATGTCAGTTCAGTGGTGTTCAGCACTCACTCACGGTTAGGCTATCTGCCCCTAGTGGCTGTTAGGAGGCATGGCACACAGGATGCTGAGAATGACTGTTTGGTCTGATACTGCTGAACTATGTAGGTTGCTTTGCATCTATTACAGTGTTTGTCCTTGTTCTTAAGAGCACATCATCCACTGTGATCTGAGACGGGCCAAATAAGGAAGTGGTAGGGCACTTTGCACAATCTCCCGCACTTGAATTGAGCAAATGTGAAAGTGTAAGGGCCCTTTTTTTTTTTTTTTTTTTTTACTTTTTCAGCATTTTTTACAGTTTGGTCTCTACTGTCGAATGACTTTCACTGCTGCCTAGACTGTGGCTCAGTGCTTTCTTCCTCATAAAAATAGACAATTTCACACAAACACAGAAATGACAAGACTATTTTTACCTTTTCTCCTGAGCTCTTATTTCTTCACCTATCATTTCATTCTAGTGGCACAGGAACGCTTGGTACATCTGTTGTCAGGATGCTGTCGCTTTGACCTTTACATCCGTTACTATTGTCTACTTGTAATGTTCATGATCTTGAAGCTTATTCCATTGTTGCATTCGTTGTAAGTTTCTCTGGATAAGATCATCAGCTAAATGCCCTAAAATAAAAAAAGGAATATGTACAGCAGTCACTGTGTGTCATAACGCTGAAATCAAGGCTGTGTCCTGTGCAGACAATACAAGCACAATCCTGCAACACAGGAAAGCGTCAACAACTTTGGTGTGAGAACCATTCTCCTCAAGCAAGTAAACAGTGAAAACAATGCACAGCGTCCCGCCATGAACTCAGCCTCAGAGTGCAGACAGCTAGTGGCAGGGCTGTTGACCAGGGCAGAGCCAGAATGCTAGATGCTGTCTATGAACAGTGTCCAGGGGCTTGACTCAGTGGCCGACTGCTGGTTTCCACTTCTCGGATGAAAATGAATGCCGTTACACACCTATTGTTGGCCCCCAAACCCCCTAAGCTTCAGCCTGACCTTCAGTCTCCTGTGTATGACTGTGTGTGTGCATGTGTTAGTACTTGTGTGTGTGTCTGTGTGTGTGTTTGCAGGTGTGTATGTGTTGTAAGGTCAGCCCTCTCGCATGTGCGCAAAAAGCCTTCAACCACTGTTGAAAGGCGCTACAGACGCCCAACTTTTCCGCTTTACTAAGTGTCCTAGTAAATCCAAAAAAGAGCGGGGCTGTCCAATATTCTCTCTGGTGAATCCCCCGGGAGCTCTTGCGCGCGAGTCTCCAGCGAGATCGTATGGACGTCCACATTTTATCCTCTATCTATCCATCAAAGTGCTACATTGCCACCGGTGCCGAATGCAGCATTCACATGCTGTTGCCTGGGGAAGAATCCTGTCACCAGGCATCAGGCGGTGTTGCTGTTTCAACTCTCTGGCGAGGACAGTGTTAGACAATTGGAAATCTGGGGCTGGGGTTTGTTGGGAAAATGTTCAATACAATAATGGATCCAAGACCTCAAATAATACTAGTGTAGAGCTGGTATTAATTTTGAGTGTAGATGATACATTTTCTGATGTGTTTCTGTATTGAATTAAAGTGAATTTCATTATGTGATCGGGTAAATTATTTGCAAGGCATTTGTACATGCCTTTTGCTTCTCTAAACAGAATCAGACCATACCAAATTGTATTTGTCAATAAAAATGACATTTGATAATAGAAAAGCTGAGATCCTCCCCTAAGAATCCAATATTTTGGAGCTTTTTGATTCCTTTCTGTACCTTTCTGTGGCCTAAAAACAATATTGACATTATCGTTATCAATTCTTAATATCCTGCCCTACATGTGAGGCATTACATGTAGTCCTCTGAATGAAAGTTTAAATAAAAGTAATGTTTCTCTCAGGACTACATGCATGTGAGCCTATGGATGTGAGTGTGCATGTGAATGTACATACATCTGTCTATGTGCACGTGTGAGTAGTATCTTCCATCACTATTCAGTCTGACAAGCGGTGTTAGTGTTTGTCTGTGTGTGTGTGTATGTGCGTGTGCTCCTCTGTGACTATTTACCATCGTTAGCTGTTGCAAGGGAGGCAGGACGGCGCGTGGGAGGCGAATCCGCAGTTTCTCTCTCCTTCCCCAGGGAGACGGTGCGCTCGCCGCTTCCTCCTGGAGAGGAGGAGGGTGGGACGGAGGAAAATAACGAGGCAGAACGGAGGGATTAGCAAAGGCGAAGTGAAAACCTACCCCTCTGTTTATATGTGTTTTTTTTCTCTCTGTCACTCAAGGCAGGGGGTCAGGGCACCGGTGGCATTTCCCAGCTTGTTAACAGCTTATTGTTCAGTTAGCAGCATTGTTGAGTAGCAGCGTGGCGCTTACAGGGCTTACACCTTATTGAACAGTGCAGGAAGCTAACTGAATAAATCTCTGAGCTCCTACTTGTTCTTAAAGCGGAAACCCAATCCAAAACAAAATTCCACGTGTGTTACACAATTTTAAAGACAGACTAGCTTGAGAGATTTAACTTATAGAGATTATAGAGAGATATATTCACAAAGAGCACTGGCGCTGATCACAAGAGGAACGTTGGAGAGTTTTGTTTTTGGGTGGATTTGTTGGTGTGATGCTCAAAGTCAGAGGGTTGCACACTCACACACTAACAAGCACACATACATGTGTAAGTTCTGCTGACGTCATGGGAAATCTTTTCTGTCTTCACGTGAAATTGAAACTCATTCCCACCTCCTTCCCTCTTCTCCCCTTTCCAGCTCAACTCCACCGCCCAGAAACAGAGAGAATGTCTGTGTGTAGGCTTTTCTTCGATAAAAGCTCAGCTCTTTCCTTTGATGAGACTGCATCATTGCGCTGCGTTTGGCACATCCCGACGATCGATGATTTGAGCTCAGGGGTGGTTTAAGCCGTTAGGAAGAAAATGGCGTAAATAAGCTTTGATGTTGCTGCTGGGGTTTTTGTTCCCCTGTTTGTGTGTGTGTGTGTGTGTGTGTGAGAGAGAGAGCAGAAATATACCAAAGGATATACTAAGGGAGACTTAGAGGATAAGTCCATTAAGTATCAGTCAATCCAATTTACGAACACCAACACATGCGCACGCGCACACACACACACACACAAGGACACACTCGCATACACCTGTCTGCTCAGTCATTCACTCAGTCTGCCATTCATTTGGTCTCTCTCACACCCTTTAATGCCTTGGACAGATCGTCCGCTCCTCTTAGTTTCGATTTGTCACTTTCTGTGGCCGCCAGTGACCATACCCAATACCAGAATGTCACTTGGGCAAACAGGACAAATCTATGGTGTTTATTATGGTGTAATTAGGGTGGATGAGATGATAAGACTGATAAGACGGGTGTATTTTTACATAAAAATCTTGCCTAGTGCTGCTTTAACTCCACACCTCCCTCTTATCACACACACGCTTCAAGTGAGAGATCACACAGAGCCGGTACCTTCTAGTGATATAGAGCAGGTTTAAACGCCATAGCACAGATAACACATATTCATGTAGGTGCAGCACAGCAAAGCCCATAATAAGTTACTAAGTCCATCCTTCCTCCATGCTCTACAGTGTTTTGTTATTAATGGTGAGAGTCACTTAACCCCCAGGACCCGCCTTCTGTTACACACACACACACTCACACCCGGTCTGTAGCTCATTCACTAACAACGCCCACTGAGTATGTTGTAGACAGTGTGTTTGCTCTTTTTCTCTCTCTCGCTCTCCTTCTCTTTCTCTCTCTGAGACACACACACGCAGGAGTTTATCAGGCCCCCAGCTTATCGAGTGGTGCAGCGGTCATATACTTCACTCTGTGATAAGTGTTGGATGAAAGCTGTTTCGCTTCGCTGCTCTAAACTGCACTCAAGTGGCCATTTTACCTCAACAAAGAGATGGATGAGATTTGAGGTGAGAAAGGAGAGAGAGGCAGAGAGAGTGATAGAGTAGCCAAGTGGGGTGAGGGCTTAAATCCGTTGCCCGTGCAATCCCATAATGCTTTGGCGTACCTTGTGGCGCTCTCCGGTGGACACATGGCAGCTGCCCGGTGCGAGAGGTGAGGAGATCAGGCGTGAAAGGATGTGTTTGACTGAGAGAGGGAGGGAGAGAGAGAGAGTCATGCCTCAGTGGTTCTCTGCTGCTTTTTGACTGAAGGACGGCTTGGCTTTGCTTTGCTTCGCCCGTTCGCTTCACAAGCCTTAGTTTCCAGTGACTTGACGAGACAAATCATTCTGACGGGGAAATGCTGTATCCCTAGGAAGGTAATTTCAGCATTTGATGGGGCCTAAGTGCTATTTTTGTAGCTTTCAAGGCAACTTGAAAACCCAAATCATCACACGCCAGCGAACAAAATAGATTGTGTCATTTAAAACAGCAATGAAACAATTTTACTCAAGGTTACAAAAATAGCATCAACTCTCCAGCTAACTAGGACTGAGAATTCATCCAGACTGCGCACCACTGTGTTTTTTCCACCTCCTAACACATTTTTATCTATTTTCAAACACCAGCTGGATCTTGTGATTTACTCTTAAACACTCCATTACAAGAGATGCTGTGTTCTTCTCATGCTAATCATGTGGGCGTACGCATTTGATAGCACGCTGTTGACAGCCGGATGGTACGAGGGCAACGCCGTGCTGTGCCATCTGGAGCCCCTCAGGGTGGCACCTCAGCGGGGCAGCCAACAACCAGCGAAGGGCCTTCCTCTCTGGGCTGATGTTGTGACCCGATGCCAGCCTCATGCCAGGCTGCCAAGGCGGGCCAGGCAGAGTGCCAACTGACCGTCAATCGCAGTAATGCAGCTATTCCTGTCCCCAGTGTTGTAGTGTGTGTGTGAGTGTGTGTCTGTTCATTGATACGTGCAAGCACACACACACGTGCGTGCACTACGGCTGTTGCTTGACTTGACTGTAGGGATCAAATGATAATCCTGATTATTTTACTGATCCTGATAATATTATTAGTCATGATTAATTGTCTTGATGATTTTGGGAACAAATTATTTTGCTGCACCTTTGCCATCATATTTCAATGTCTTTACTATTTTTAACTACAACCAATTTTGTGAATGAAAGGAAATGAAATGTTTCCTCATGGCTGAATTCCATTATTTATTGTGTAAACTAAAATGGCAATATAGGCCTATGTGGCATCCTTTGCACATTTTATGCATTCATTTAATTTTTAATAAAAAGCCTAATGTATCCCAGAGTTTCCCCGAGGTGGGGTAGGTCGGGTTTCTTTCCTCCCTTTCCCTCTTCACTATGGACTATCCAATAAAGCAGAAATACCGATTGTATATAATTGATTGTGCAGCCCTACTTGGCTGCTGGTGCCAAGACAATGGCCAGATGATGGATTTCCATTAACTTTAAGTTGTAGAATGTGCTTCCAGCTTGCATGGTAGCACTCATGGGAGCCCTTGGCATCGCTTTATTCATTTATCATAGCAGTGGAGGAGAAGTGTGGGAGACAGAGCAGTGAGTTCAGGTGGCTTTAGTG